>NW_017259588.1:110124-199309 GCF_001594045.1 Atta colombica
ATACAAATTTTATAACATAAGATATAATATAAAGTTACGTGTACATTCAAGATAAGTATAAATAGACTAAAATAAATAAATAGAATAAAAGTATAAAAATATTCACGTAGCAGTTTTACGTTTAGTCAATTTGTCATAAGAAGTTTTTGTCATAATCATATCTGTGCAATTTATTAAATTGTTTTTATATATTTTTTTTATTTCTTCCTTGAATAAAAATTAAAAACAATTTTATTCCAAATTCATTCTTTTAAAATAAAATTATTATATATATGTATAAGATTGAATCTTTAAAAAATAAATTTTTAAAAAATTGTTACATTTAAAATTACATTGAATTACTGGAAAATCATGTTGGAAAATCTGTGTTCTCCAGTCACATCTGAAGAATTTATATGTAAGATAAAATTTGTCACGGTTTCATTCATTTTTTTAAAAAGTCATGTATCTCGTTTCAGAACATTTTCGTGACATATTTTTCAAAAATATTCTGATACGAGATACGTGACTTTTAGAAAGTTACATCTTATCTCATTACATATCATAAATCAGACGTGATATTTTCCATCAATTCAATGCACTTTATTATAAGATAAGTACAGCGTGTTCAAAATAAATTATAACATAAGATATAATGTAAAGTTACGTGTACATTCAAGATAAGTATAAATAGACTAAAATGGAATAAAAGTATAAAAATATTCACGTAGCAGTTTTACGTTTAGTCAATTTGTCATAAGAAGTTTTTGTCATAATCATATCTATGCAATTTATTAAATTGTTTTTATATTACGATTCAAAATCAAATTTAATCTTTGGAAATGATTATCAATCTGCTTAATGTTGTTTGACTTTTAGCATTTATAAGTTCAATATATCACAGCACCAGTAACTGAAGCAGAAATAGAATTAAAAAAAAAATATACAAAAATTATTGCTGGATAGCATTTTTCACTCTAATGGATTGAAAGTAACAGAAGAAACCTATCTGGATTATCAAGAACCTTATGAAAACTACATAACATTCTGAAATAATTGAAGATGAAATAATTAAAGAAGCATGGAGTGAAGATAGTTTAAATTCTCATCCTCAATGTTCAAATGATGACGCAGACTTTGACAGTTCTTATAAAAGACGAACTGTTGAGTATTGGTGGAATTAGGACATTAACGAAAAAAATAAAAACAAAAAAGGAATCGTCCGCTAAAATCAAAATCAGTACAAAATAAATTTAGAAGAGTTTTATCTGAACGTCAAGACGATGGGAAGAACAATTACATTCAGATGGAAATTGTAAAGAAAAATCTTACATCTTTAAATTTATACATAATAAATTTACTGCAGCTGTTGAATCAGGATTCATAGTTCATAATATACAAAGGTGGGCTTTATTAGCTCAAAAAGAAATAGGAAATTTAAATCCTATATTTAAAGCATCTCACAGTATCAAGATTTAAGAAATCTCATCGAATTGTTTTGAGAAAAATTATGAAATTTGTAATTAGAAGAACAATAGGAGATTCCGAGTTGCAAAATACAGCTAATGATTTTCTGAAAAGTGAAATCACTTATCGAACATTTCGAATCTGAAAATGTTTTTAATTCTGATTAAAGTAGTTTCCAATTGAAAATTCATTCTGGAAGGTCATTGTTTAATGAAGGAATAAAAAAAATAGAGTTGTGCAATCTATAACATCAACAACACATCCATACTAATAATATTGTGTAATGGAAATTTGCTGTCACATTTATTTATTGTATTGAAAGAAACTAATAATATGTTTGGACAAGAGCACAAGAAACCTTATTTACATCAATAAATGTTATTGTAAAAGCATCAAAATCTGAAAATGACTTCAGAAATGAAAATGACTTAATTCCTTTATAAATTTCCTTTTACAGTACATTTTCAGATATTGTTTTACTATTAAAAAGTAAATATAAATTTGCATAAATGAAATAATATAATGAAATTATAAGTCTTATTTCCGTGATTTTATATTTTATTTGAGATAATAACATTCATAACAATCATAAAATAGTTATTAATTTAACGTTTATATTTCATACATTTATATTTCCTGCATATTAAAGCATAAAACTGAAAATAACTTTAAGAGAATAATCTTAAGATATTATAAGGAAGTAATATATAGAAATGAATAAAAAAGTTTTATCACTTTAAGGAAAAATAATAAAAAATTATTATAACTCTTAACATTATTTATAATTTGTAATATAAATATCAATCATGTCAATTTCCTTATTCGTTGATTTATGTATTTTATTGTTCCGATGACAATTACTTTTGCATATGAGGATAGCGTAAATATAAACGTTAATAATTAATTTTCGAAAATGATATGTCGTATTGTAACTTTATTACATATTGAATTTGTAAAAAAATAATCTTTAATTTGATAAAAAAAAAGATTAAAAATTTATGAAAATTACGAGTGGTGGGGAGATGTTTTGTTAAACAAAAAAATAAAAAAAATTTTTTTTCTTTATAAGTTTAAAGTATTCTTGAAAAGTACAACTTTGATTTAAAAAATTTTTTTCTATCTTTTACTTCCGACGATATTCGGTTCGAAAGAAAAATAGCGAAATAATTTTTTTTCAAAAGGGTGTTTCCCCTTAAACATGAGTTAGCACACGTATAAAAAAATACGCGTCTTTTAGATTTTTATGTTTTACAACATATTTCATGGAGAATCAAATCAGTTCCGGACAAGTTGTGATATTTCTCTCGTAAGCATCAGAGACGTAGCCCGGCTCATTACGTCATATCCTGATGCATCAACGTATTACGGAATCTTGTCAACAGCGAAAAACAAGGCCCAATCCTTGAGACGAAATCATCCCTCAACAGCACAGCTTCTGCGAGAGGAACGTCTATCAATGCTCGATGGAAGACAACCAGCATCTATTGCATCCCCTTCTAAGATTAATTGCGTGCGTAATAAAGTAAGGAAGATCATTGTTGCCAACCAAGTTCCTTTCGCCGCGTCCGTTGCGTTCAAGATGGTCGATCAAAAGCGACGATACATAAGCGACAGCGCGCAACCATAAAGGCATCATGTACGCGTATCATATCAGAACTTATGTAAAGTCAATCGCCGTCATTAACTCGTCATAATGGCTCATTTCGAAAAGCGGAAGGCGAAACTCGAACACTATTGGGCGGAATATAACGAAGTGTAATCGCGTCTAGAATGTTGGATGAGTCCGAAGGCTGCGATCGAGAAAGTTTCGAGGAAGTGTTCTATGCGTTATCCGCCAAGATCCGCGAATTCATTTCTCCTTCGCCGACATCGCAAACGTCCATCTTTATACCTTCCTCTTCAAGTGTTCGCGATTCCGATTGTGATACGCACGTTCGGCTGCCTAAGTTAAATTTACGAATATTTTCAAATAAAATGAATATGATGAATGGTGTTTTTCAATTCAGTTATCCATTCCAACACCTCGCTCTCAAATACGCAAAGATTTTAATATCTACGGGCGCCTCTCACCGGTGATGCAAACGCTGTAATCAATTTTTCATTAGAATTGTCGGACGCTAATTACGATGTCGCGTGATCAATTCTCAGAAACTGATATGATTACAAGTGCGTCATTTAAACTTACGTCAAGGCTATAATAGATGGCTATGGCAAAGGAATTCAATCGATCTCAGAAGAATCTCTGACGGCGCCGCAAAAACATTTGCACGCCCTTCAGGTATTGAAGCGTCTCATGACGCATTGGGACGATCTTCTCGTTCTCATTCTAACCTCTAAACTTGATTCACTCACGTTACGCGAGTAGGAAACTTCCTTAACGAGCAACGAGCTGCCGTCGCTTAAACAGTTCAGATTTTATCTCATTGATATCAGGTGCTTGAGGCTACCACAAGGACTAGCACCACTCTCGCAAAGAAAATCGAGATGAAATCACAGCCAAATATTAAGCGATTATCTTCGTGTGCGGCCATCGTTAAACCTAAATGCTACTTTCGTCAAGGCGATCACGTCTATTATTACTGCAAAAACTTTGTGGCACTTCCGGTATCGCAAAGAGTCGCGGAAATTCATAGTCGCAAACTTTGCGTCAATTGCTTGCGCTCTTTTTCTCATGCATCAAGTAAATGCATTTCCGGTCAATGCAAGGTCTGCCAAGCGAAGCACAATGCTGCTTCATATGCCTTCAACTGCGGAGCCATTGACTAACAATACCGATAAGGAAGTTGCATCTAAGGCAACTCCTCCCTCCTCCTTTCTAGCGACTCCTGCTTCAGCATCCTTCAAAAGCGAACAAGTCATGCTTTCGACTGCGGTTACTCGTCTGCGACAGCAACGGCTCGCGCAGAGCGTGCCGAGCTTTGTTGGATTGCGAATCGCAAGCGAACTTCGTATCCAAGAAATTTGTGGAAGCTCTCGGTTTAAAAACGCGTCCATTTAATGTCTCGATGTCAACGGCACGGTAACTACGTCCAATCACGTGGCTAGAATCAAATTACAATCGCGACTCAACTCGTACACTGTGGCTATCGAATACATCGTGACTGATCAGATTAAAATTCTTCGGAGACAAATTTGATTTTCCGCGCAACATTTGTTTGGCTGACCCGATTTCACATATCGTTGGATATTGAGAGCTTTTAATCGGAGCGAAGTTGTTTTGGGATTTGATGCGTTGGTCAAGTCAAGTGCTCAGACAAGCATCCAGCTCTCCAGAAAACATGACTGGGCTGGATTTTGGCGGGTTGTTTGGACAGCACATACCGTCTTGCCTCAAAGGTTCACTCATTTCACGCGTCCGTAACCAATTACACGCGGAATTACACGAACATGTCAATCGTGTCTGGCAAATGGACGACATTTCTGCGCAATCGGACAATTACACAATAGGAGGAAAATATTTGCGAACGTCACTTTTTAGACAAACGTGTCTCAAAATTCTCAGGGTAGATATACAAACTTCCGGTCAGAGAGCAAATGTTAAATAACATTGGCGATTCGTGTGAGGCAGCTCTCAAGCGATTGAGAGGCATCGAGAAGCGTTTCAAGCGCGAATCTACGCTTAAAATTTAATACGGCGTTTCTTAAAATATTTGCTAGGACATATGCGACGCTTAGAGCCGCGGAAGAACAACATCCTTTCAGCTTCTCCATTCTCATTGCATCTTCAAAACTGTCCAGTAAAAATTGAAAATCCATATAGTATTCAATGTATATTGCCGCAGCAATTCCGGCGTATCGTTAAACGCTTCTAATGGGATCGACCATTCAACAAGATTTGATCTCAATTTTGATGTGTTTCCGTTTTTTCGCTTATGTTCATCACCGCTGACATCATAAAAATATATCGGCAGATTTTAGTGCATCCATCTCAGACGCGCCTGCAGAGAATTTTCTGGCGCGACAATTTCTCTGCTAACGTACGAACTCACTATCGTCACTTACGGTACAACTTTTGTCATTTCTGGCCACCAGATGCCTTAAGCAGCTGAGTAGCTCATTAATTCATTCGTGGTTCAGCATGCGTTCTTCGGGATTTTTATGTCGATGACATGCTCACTGGGACAGACACAGTCGAATTAAACTAATTCGTCTTATTACTAATTTGCGATGAAACATTCAGTTGTTAAAATTAGGAACATTCGAGTTAAGCAAATGGGCCTCGAACTGCCTTGAATTATAAAATAGATAATCATAACCGTGTGCCAGTCATCATTAGAGATAATGTTGCGGACTCGTGTATTCTAGGCATGCAGTGGAATCAGTGTCAGGATACGTTTCAATCTGCAAACTTGAATCAGAAATCCACATTATATCAAATATATCAAAATAGATTATACTTTTCAAGGTCACTAAATTGTTCAATTCTCTGTGTCTTCTGGGGCCAGTCATTGTTATCGCAAAACTCATCTTGCAAGATTTGTGATAATTGTCCCTCAGGACTCCACACTCGTGGATCGCTTTCAGAACACAGATGAGTGCTTTAAATCAACTAAGAATTCCTCGATGCGTTAAACTCAATATCCATCAACCAATCGTGGAAGTGCACGGATTTTGTGATGTCAGTCAGCGCGCGTTCGGAACTTGCATATACCTTCGCACCAAGCTCGGCCTCAACGACTATCACTCCAAGTTACTATACTCAAAGTCGCACCGCTCAAGACCGTTTCGTTACCGCGATTAGAATTATTGGCTGTCTTACTATTAGCGCGCTTAATCAACAAGATTAGAGAGTCCTTGGAACTCTCGCTATGCCCGACTTATCTTCGGACTCGATGATCGCATTAAACTAAATAATCTCTTTCTCGCGGCGATAGTCAGTTTTTGTAACAAATAGAGTGGATGAAATTCAGCGCCTAACAGAAATCAAACACTGGCGTCATGCTGCATTCTCCGCCGACAATCCTGCCGATATATTGTTGCGAAGGCTAAATTCCTACGATTTGATCCATGCTGAGAGGTGGCGGAATGCCTCGAATTTCTAAAATGTGATGAGAACTGTCCGTTTAGTGTCTTCGCGCGCTTAGACAATGATTCTCCCGAACAAAGGAAAATCCGCATAGCCGCTTCCATTTTCCATCCTTGCATCGTCGACGACTTACTAAATAATTCCAATTTAAATAAAATATTCCGCATCATAGCGTATTGTTTGAGACTATCCAAGGCACAACGGGTGAACGCGGTGTCTGATTTCGTTTCCCGCTGAAATATCCGCCGCTTTGAATTGTATTTGCAGAATCTAACAGTGCAACAGCGAGTTCTATCGCGAATATCAAGTGCTAATTAAGAGTGAAATTGTAAAGAGCTTCTAGTAATATTTTATTGCTATCTCCTTTTTTAGATGAAAGCGGACTAATGCGAGTTGACGGGAGGTTGAAAAATTCGAATCTCGCATGCCATCCAATTCTCTTGCAACGCAAACACACATTAACTCAGCGTATTATAGAGCGTGAATATACACGAAACTTACACGCAGGTTTGCAAACCACGATGGCTTTCGAGTGTCAGCGTTTTTGGCTGCTATCATTGCGATCCACCGTGCATGGAATAATACAAAAATGTATAACTTATTTTAGGGCTAAACCTAGTCAATCAGAAGTCTTAATGGCCTTATTGACAGCCGAGTTAACGTCTCTAGACCTTTCTGTTACTGCGATGTAGACTATGCCGAGCCACTCTTGTTACATGAAGGAAAGCGTCGAAACGCGCGGAGTCACAAGTCGTACATTTCGCTTTTTGTGTGCTTCGCCACGAAGGCGGTCCATCTAGAATTAGTAAGTGATCTTACGTCCGAAGCCTTATTGCCTCTTTTAAGCGATTTATTTCGCGTAAAGGTAGACCCGCGCATATACTTAGATAACGGGACCACCTTCATGGGCGCTCATAGACAAATTCAAGAATTATACGACATATATAATGATCAACAAGTTCAATCCGAGATTAGGATAGATTAAGGATATTCTACGCGAGTTAGAAATTTCATGGAGCTTTATTCCGCCTAATCTCATTTTAGAGGTTTGGGAGGGTTGTGGGAGGCAGCCATAAAATCTGCTAAATATCACATGACTCGAATCGTGGGCAAGGCTCATTTAACTTTTGAGGAAATGCATACGACTTTCTGTGAAATAGAAGCGATTTTCAATTCATGCCCCCTCTTACCGTTAAGCGCCGACTCTAATGACCTAGCATATCTAAGCTCGGGATACTTCTTGATTGGCACTTTGAATGGTCTTCCTGAGCGACGAAAATAGACTGCTGCAATGGCAACGTGTAGAGCAAACCCGGCAGTATTTTTGGCAGGTGGAGTAATAAGTATCTTCACTCTCTACAAGCACGAAACCAAATGGATGGCTAATAAAGGAACTCAATTGTCAACTAATCAACTCGTGCTCATAAAGCAGTAGAACCTAGCCCCAAGCTTCAATGAGCAATGGGACGGGTCCAGGAGGAGTCATGCCGGTCCCGACGACATCGCATGCATCGCAACTGTGAAGACTGCTAAGGGTTCCTATGTGAGGCCATTGTCTAAGCTATCAGTACTACCAATTGAAGCCTAGTTCATACTTTACTAATCATTTAGGTTTAAGTGTCTTCAATTGTTACTCTTTAATTTTCATATCTCGCGCAAGCTTCCCTTTATCTTCGGATAAGAATGATTTGTTATATTGTTTTTCAATTGGCATTCTTAGATGTTAATCCTCATTGTTTTTCAGGGTAATGACTAGATGCGATATTGAGTCACATCAAAGTAATTCACATTTTATGTTACGCTAATGAGTTTGTGCTTGTATGTCATATTGGAAATTAGCCTCTTTCAAGACGGGCGTGTTTAATATCCATGTCGTTTACGACTTCTAGTCGCCCGATAAAGAATCGATCAATCCGCAAGATGTCGATCGTTAAGCGACGCATGCGTCGCACGTAATCGATTAGCAACACTCAGATCATCATAGCCGCTCTAACTATCTCGTCGATAACACGCGTCTCGCCTCGTGCTAAAGATCACACTACCGTACCGTTGAGATCCTTTCCGTATTTACTGTAAAACACATTCGCCCGCATTTGTTCAAATAAAATTTTGGAAAGCAGAAATAATCTCATTTTTTTCGACCAAGTGCCCTCGAAGCAATACTACGAGAAATGTTTGGACGGATCGCATGACTGTGCTACCACAAATCCAGAACGCAACAAGATCGCCAACACAAATTTTGTCTTAGTTTCTATTTTTCTTTTTGTTTTATTTGATTTTGGAGTGCTGCACTTTGATAAAACATTTTTATATACAAAATAATGAAAAAATATTTTATAATAGGCTCTTTGTTGCTTTAAAGCTATTCATTAAAAATAAATGATGTGATTATTTAGTATAATAATCGATCGATTTTCTTGTGCATTAATTTATTTTTACAAAATAGTTTTTAACTTTGAAATAGAATAATTTACAAAAAAACAATAATCTTTTTTATAACACTCTAGATTCGCATTAATTTTTAAATATTTTATTACATTTATTAGCAAAACTTACCTTTTCAAGAAATGCAAGAAAAATCATAAGTGTTCCTGAACACGATAATGTATACATCAAGAATGCGTTAAAAATTAACATGTAATCATATTTTGCAGTATACGAATGCTTCAAAATATAAATACCAAATAGATGTTAACAACGTTTTATCATCTCAAATCTTTATTATTTAATAATTGCAAAATAAAACAATCCACAGTAGCTCCAAGTAATTATTTCGTTTTCGCCACCTTTTTCTATTGACGATGCTGATAATGTATATATTCTGCGGGCGATCTATCAATTGTTTCTTTCTTTTTATTTCTTGTTTTGCATCATGCGGTAAACATCTTGTAACTTCTCAATCTCATTTTCAAGTTTTTTTCTTCATTATAGCATTTTAGGAAAATATAATGTTGACGAAAATTTGAATTCGAGTCTATCAGATGACGAGCTGAGCCACTGTGAATTGTTAACATATATTGCTTTGAAATGAATACATCTGTTACACGAAAACATATATGAAATTGTGATTTTACTTCCATAACAAGTGTGACGAAAATATGTTGTAAGTCACGATATTAAAATGTATAATTTATACATACGATTTCAATTATTATATAGAAATATATGTCGCCTAATATATTCATTAATAACTTCTTATTTATTTAAAAAATATTTTTTTAAATACAAAAAGCAGAAATTGTGAGATGTCTAACATTCTGATCTCACACATTATGCGCGAGATCTCACACACACACACACACACACACACACACACACACACACACACACACACGTGCGCGCGCGATTTCAACCACTTGACGTGTATCACTGACTACGTTTACACTGGACATTTATATAATAGATGACACCGCGTCCACCCCAAAATGTGATACTATAATGGACAAGATGTTTTGTCTAGGTAACACATCATTGATATGTTCTCACAGTTCTTTCTATCAAAGTCAGAAGCGTCGATAATGATATTTATCTAGGAAGAACCATGAGATCAGTGACACGTCGCAATACGTTAAGAGAGAGGCACTGATAACGATTTATTTTTTTAAGAAGAGTCGGTGACACGTTCTCACTACTACGATCCAATAGGGATGATAGATAAAGGGACAAAGAAGTCACAAATGGAATATATAATAGATCAAGCGCGCGGCATCTCAGTTGACGCCTTTAAAGACCGAATCGATAAGTATAATGCGAAAAGTATGGTTGACCATCGTGCGGACATTGAAGACATGGATGGTGTGAATGCAGACAAGTTATTTGAAGCAATGGAAAAAGAATTTGGTAACATAATAGACGATGTAGAAATCGAGAATATCAGAAACGTTGAGGACATGATAGAATTCGAAAACGCTAATATTAGAGACGAATGTTCGAGAAGTGTTCGAAGTGCTTGATAAAATGGAAATAGAGAATATAATGGACCAAGAGTTATCTGATGAAGAAATGCTATCCGATAGTGGATGTGCTAGTGATATGAGAGAGTATGAAATCGATCGTGTAGAAAAATTCGTATCGGCTCCAGAAATCCGTACGTTGAATGCTCGTACTAAGCATTGTGTAATCCACAATTATTATACAACGTGGTGGTGCTTTAATTATATGCATAGCATGCATGATTCGTATAGCTGACATTAATGATGTAGGAGTATATCTTGTCAGGGAGCATGAGACTGGTTCTTTCGGTAGGTTGGATGGCAAGTCATGCATGAATTGCATAGGGCCTTTGTACAGTATATTCCCGTGCAGCATATGCCTACTCTGCACACATTAAAAAAGAAGATACACATTGATTTCGAAGAGAGATTTTGGTACAAAGCTTTCAGTTTAATAAAAGAACAGTGTTATCACTCAATGAATAGTGAAGAAAAGATTCAATATAGTTGCAGGTGTATTAAGATTCCCGCAGATGATAAGAAGTGCGTTGAAGTGATGATAACGGACAAGTTAGTGATACCAGAGATACTATGACCGCGAGGAAAATCCTGCTAAAAAAGTGTTTCGTGACTTGTGTGATAAGTATATGCGTAATCAATTATGCTATCCTTGTAAAGAATGCAATTTAATAGACGAATATAATACCAAGGTAATAAAACAGTATGACATTCTAGATGTAAAGCGATGCTGCAATATGTGTGAACAAGTCACGTGCAAGTGCTCCGTGGAAGAGTGCGACGTGATCTAAAGACATGGAAAACCACGAGCAAGTGAAACGCAAACTTTTGGAGCAGTAAGATCAAGTCGCTACTCTGGTGGAGTGTTTCGCGTGACTGCAACGATGCGATGAATCATCAACTCGAAGAACTTTGTCATGCCAAGCGCCTCGCCGTTGAACACAGACATCCGGGGTGGCGAGGATCGCGCGACTTGCGGGTGCAAAGTCGCAATTGGAATGATGTGTACATTGGTGACGAGTACGCGAGTGGCAATGAACGCTCTTGTCTGGCGAGAGATCGCGTTCGAGAATCGTATATTGACAGGTGCGGTAATAAACTCTAATCACATCGAGTCGCGGCGGTTTTTAGAAGACGCTGGAAATGTAGCTCTAGAGCGAACGTAAGACGCTGTAAAAAGACACGATAGTGTAAAAATGAACACCACGTTCAATGGCGAGTTCGCGACGAAGGATAAACGTGCTAATAAGAGCATAATTACAAAGAATAGCGAAATACCGACATGCACGTATGGTACGAGTGACACGTCGTCGAGCCTATCCTAGAAGAGTTCTAGGAACGTGACAGCGGATGGACGTTATCGCGAATCCTATCGAATTTGATTGTTAACGTGAACAAATTAAATCCTCTGCGCGCGGGATGTCACATCGAAATACTGCGGGATATAGTGATGAAACGAGCGATGATCAGTGTTCGTACAATGGACAGTGCGTGTTTCGTGTGATCAGTGGTCGCCGTTTTGTATCCGGCTGAAAAATGTACGGAGCGAGAGTCATCCCCGCATTACACTGCAGTGTTGAATCTCACGAATATTGAATTTTCAATGACATTAAAAGTCAGACAGGTCCTTACTTTATGGCTCATTGATGACAAGAAGGAGAAGCACGTCAATCTCCTGATTCACGCAACAATAGCATTAGACACTTTGGAGAACCTGTCGCATCTAGTGAGTTCGCAACTCACCAGAAAGAAGCACAAGAAGTTTTTCTGCGACCGGTAAGTATAATAAGAAAAGCCAAGAAAAAGAAATAGCGACAAAAAAAATTTCTTTCTTTATAGGTGTCTCCATTACTTCAATTCGTGCGAAAAATTGCAGTCACACGAACTGCCAGACGATCAACGACTGTGCCATCCGATGATCGAGCGAGGATGACAGATGGGTCGAATTTGGCAACTCTAGCAATCGGGAACGAGTGCCGTTCATCGTCTATGCCGATCAGATCTACGTAGACAGAATCCGACAAGGAAAACGCGTCGTTGTACGCGTATCAGCGGCGTGAAGCGTTCAGCATAAGTTACGTACGATGCACGTACGACGACACATTATCGTCGTACTACTTCCGTCGCGATGAAGATTGTATAGTGTGATTCGCGGAACGATTTGGCGTATCGCGTGAAAAATATCGTATCCGCCAATGTGCCCATGGAAACATTATCTAAACAGCAATGGGAGGCGTATCATAGCACGACGCGTTGTCTGCGAGAAACCATTCGCGCCGGACGATACGTGATCATTATCATCTCACCAGTAGATACTGCGGTCCAGCGCATTCAAATTGTAACTTAAATTATTATATAAAAATTCGTTCTACATTCCGGTCGTATTTCACAATTTATTGGACTATGATACACATTTTATAATTAAGGAAATTGCTACCGCGTACGATGGACAGGTAGATGTATTATCGATAACGAAAGAAAAATATATTTCATTCACTAAACATATCGATAGCACCGAAGACAAAAATGAAAAGAATTTAAAAAAAAATGGTGTAAAATTAAAATTCATTGATTTTTTCAAATTTCTAAATGCAAGCCTCGATAAATTGGCGTCGTATCTCGACAAAGATAAATTAAAAATTGTATGTTCCGAATTTTGCAAGCTCAGCGCGGAGGATTTCGATTTTCTCACACGAAAAAGTGTCTTTCCGTACGAATACATTGATTGCGTCGAAAAATTGCAGGACATGCATTTACCACCGCGCGAATTATTTTTCATTTCGTTGACAGTCGATACCGTATCCAAGAGCGATTACACTCACGCCGTGAATGCATGGCAGCGATTCTCCATCCGAACGCTCGGCGAGTACAGTGATTTATACTTGAAAACGTATATCTTGTTATTAGTCGATATTTTTGAAAATTTTCGCAATAGTTGCGTCGCGAGTTACTGTCTCGATCCCGCGCATTATTATATATTGCCAGGTTTCACGTGGGACGTCATGCTGAAACATACGCGTGTAGATTCGAGTTGCTCATCGACATTGATATGATCATGTTCATCGAGCGCGGTATCAGTCAATATTCCGACAGATATGTGCAGGTTAATAATAAGTACATGCGTTCGTTCGATCCATCGAAATCATCCATCGTCGTACTTGATGTACTACAATGTGAATAATCTGTATGGATGGGCGATGTCAATCTTTGTCATACGCCGAATTTCGATGGATCGAAGATGCTGCGAACTTTGACGTGAGCGCGATCGCTCCGGATTCATCCACCACATTATATTCTCAAGGTCGATCTCGAATATCCGCAGCATCTACACGACTAACACACACTGACCGACACTTAACTTTCTGTCCAACGCGCGATAAACCGGCAAGCGCGAAGATAAACTTCTAACGATATTGTACGATAAGCAACGTTACGTCATTCACTATCGCAATCTGCAGCAATGTACTCGTCACGGTCTTCGTGTAACAAAGATCCACCGGGTGCTACAATTCGCTCAATCTCCATAACTCCGCGATTACATCTCAATACACAATTTAGAACGCGTGCAAAAAACGATTTCGAAAAAAATTTGTATAAACTAATGAACAACGTGGTATTTAGTACGACCATGGAGAATGTGCAATCACATGATGTAAAATTAATAACAAAATGGGACAGACGGTACGGCACGGAGGCAATGATCGCGAAACCGAATTTTCACAGCCGCAGTGTCTTTGCAGAAAATTTGATCGTCATCGAAATGCGCAAACTCGAGGTTCGACAAGCCGATTTACGTGACTATGTGCATACTCGACATATCGAAAGTCTGCTTGTACGAATTTCATCACGAGTACATGTCACCGATGTATCACGACAAATGCAAGACCATGTACACCGGACAGTCTCATTTACCATATAGAATATGACGATGTTTATAAGAATGAAACGCGATATCGCTAGACACGAGCGATTATCCGGCAGACAACATGTACGGTATGCCTCTCGCGAACAAAAAGTACCCGGCTTGATGAAGAACGAAAATAATAATGTGATAATGATCGAATTCGTTGGACTGAGAGCGAAGATGTACGCGGTGAGAGTGGATGGCAAAAAGGCGAAAGGTATAAAGAATAATGTTGTAGCGCGAACGATAACGTTCGATGATTATACGCAACAGTATTTGAACGAAGAGATCGAAATGACTCACCATGTATACGATCTAAATTACACGAAGTTTACACGATATCCGAATTGAAAATCGCTCTGACGATGATATGATCCATACGATGATAAACGATACGTCGTACCGGACTCAACGGAGATATTACCTTAGGGGCATTGGTGGATACCTTTGTAATATATGTTACTATTATGTATTACTAATTGTAATAGCATTTATTATGTATTACGATTATTGTACTTTCATATAATACATATCGTATGTTTTTAACATTTACATAAATATTATATACTACAATACTACTATTTCAATTTACATTTTATGTATCCCATATTTTTTTATCATTTATGCGTATTACTATTATGTATTACTATTATTTTAATTTATACTTTATGTATGTTTTTACATTTATACAAGTATTATTACTATTTTTGCATTATTACCTATGTATGTATTCTGCTCTATACATAAGATGTTACAAATAATTATGTACTCCAAAGGGAAGATAATAGGAAGTAATAAAAAATATACGTTTATATAATGATATATATTTTTTATGTGTAGAAAAAAATACACGAATCAAAATTTTATCGAATAACATTGTTTGTATGTATCCATGAATTGTGCAATCCATCGAATCCCAGCCACTTGACGTACACCTTATCTCTTTTTCGGCGCAGTACTTTCTCCACAAGATACACGTCCGGATGAATAGCGCGATGTAACTCGTGCTCGTAAAACGCTCCAGCGACGGATTTTCCGTG
The DNA here is from genome assembly GCF_001594045.1 of Atta colombica. Lineage (NCBI taxonomy): Eukaryota > Metazoa > Arthropoda > Insecta > Hymenoptera > Formicidae > Atta > Atta colombica. The sequence continues at coordinate 125,491 of NW_017259588.1, forward strand.
ATAGTCCTCGAGTAGATAGCTTACGGGATTGGAACGCTGCATCTTAACGATTGTAAACACCTCGGTAGTCCAATATGGCGTGTAATCCTTCTCAAAAGCCTTGTACTTGCTCATGCGTCCGAATCGCCCACTTTAAATTTTGCCGGACTAGTGATCTTTATCGCTTTGTACACCGTGTTCAAGAATCTTTCGGCGACCGCAGGAGTTATGTCGGCGAATCGCATGCCGATAGTTCAATGCTTGCGCGCTTGCGATTGTAATCTGACACGAGACAGTTCGTCGATCCACTTATAATTGCCGTTGAATGTAAATTATATATATAATACATTTTCCACATTTTGTCGTTTTTGAGCGTGCGATTGAACTACTCGACTACTGACGCTTTTAACGTCGAATACGTGGAATAATGATTAACATCGTATTCTTTCAAGATTTTCTACACATCGGCGTTGTAAAATTCCTTCCTCTTATCCGTTTGTAAATTTTTCGGACTTCTTCCACTCGCTTGAATTATCATCAGCCGTCTCGTTTCCATCCTTGCTCTTGAGCGGTACGGTTCACGCGTACATACTCAGCACATCGATGACGGTGAGTATGTAATGATAGCCTCTGTTGAAGTTCGAGTACGTACGCATCTCGACGATATCTGCTGCCTGCCACAGATCGTATCCTTGAACTATGACGCGCTTTCGCGGAAAGTTTCTTCTCGCCGGAGCAATTCCTCGACGAATCGATGTCTCTCGGAGCTACTTTCTTTTTGCTGAATCGCTTTTTCATGATTCAACGCGCAAACACAGAGCAAAAATATTTTTTTCTCGCTGACACTCGACTAACTCGTTTCATCTATACGCGATTTAATTTATAATAAGAACGGCTTCGCAAAGTTCCTCGATGATCAACAGCATCTCGTTGTCGTTAGCGTTGTTGCTCGCTTGGTGCGAAGCGTCAAGCAATCGTAGATAATCCACCAGCTCGTTGGGATCGTCCCAATGCACGTAATCGATGGCATTGTTGTTCAATATCATTGAATGAAGTAATCCCTTTCAGGATTTCTTCTTCTGTTTCTTGGATGTGATCGACATCAACGCGATTACGTATTTGTATCCCCTATTGCTCAATAATTGGCCTTGCGATTGATGCTTGTGTTTGTGCGCGTTCGTCGCCAGCAGCATGCTCTTTTACTTGTTCATATCGTTTTCCGTGTAGAGAAGATCGTCGGGAATTCTCTTGAAAATTAACTCGTAAAGACCAGGTGTATCAGCGTATTGCACACCATCGATAATTATGTTGTCCGTATCATCCACGTCGAAACGTTTATTGCCAAACATCAATCCATCCTTGTGTAGGTAAACGCCGTACACATAATCTATACCGTTCTTCTGTTTATCTCGCGTTCCCCTCAGGACAGCCCCGACGTACTTTTGACCCAGCGGGCCCAAGCCGGCTTGCAACGTCTCTCGATCTTCCGACGTTTGCAACCGATTTTGAACCTTCGTTGCTAGCGAATCGTCTGTCCTTCCGAAAACGTCCTTCAACGATTCTATCGTATGATCGTCGTACGAAGTGGAGATTATTGGCTGTACACGATCATGCGATCGATCATCGGATTTACGCGGGGTCGCGGAACGCACGACTCGCTCGCTTTCTCTCCCTCCTCTTTCTTCTTGATTCTACCGTTTCTTCAAAGCACGATGTTTCTTGCGGATTGATTCGCTCGCCTTTTCGATATTCCTCGCAATTTTTTTACACTCGCACACATCAGCCATGTTCGTCTCTGGCGAAGTATCGACAACGACTAGTCACGTTACAGTTTCGCGAACTTGTTAAATCCCTATCTCTCGTCCTTAAGCGCACTGTCCTTGTCTATCACTAAAAATCCATATTTTTTTGCCAATAATCACGACACAACAAACAAAATTCATCGTACGACATGTCGGTGATCGTTGTAAACGTGTTTCAAGTACAATCCTGTTTAAACAGGATCAGCAAAATCATGTTGTCGCGTATCAGATGTTTAGGTATCCTCGCGTACGTCTGACAGAGATAGAAGCAGTCAACGTTCGCGTGGCGGCCCATCGAGAAGTATTCTCTCACCCCATCCTGCTTGTCGCATGCTACGTCATCAAAGATAAAAATAGAGTTTGGGCGCGCCTCGCTTGGTGGAACGACATCGCTGTTGTTGGAGAACGTAAAATATCCGATTTAATCGATAGACGTAAATAGATTTTCGAAATATCGATACTTTGGCTGTTGCAGCGATTTCGAGTAGACGTACACATTCGAGTAGGCGTACACATTCTCGAAACGTACGCCGTTTGGACTCTCGAGCAAACTTATGAGAACATTGGTTTTACCACTATATTCGACGGACCGCAAATGATCGCGCATATAGTACTCGGCAGCATTTCGCCGTTCTTGCGCTTTTCCGCGCTGCCTCCCATCATTCGCGATTTCGCATCACAGTTTGACGTGTATCGTTAGCGGTTGCAGCACGAATTTCATGCTCACACTAAAGGCTGTGCGTTCTCGAATTAAACTATTTAAAGGCTCGCGAATCCGCGAATCGCACAGTAGCAAAATGTATCTCGCGCTGTGTCATCCTTTCGATATTCGAGACTAGAGCGGCTGCAATATATAGCAAAGGTCGTACTCTCACGGCGACTACATCGAAACTCTATTCAGACTACGTCTGGGACAAGCTTCCGAAACACTAAGATTCGGAGGTTCGAACCTATCGAACCTGCGACAAGCACTACAATTAACCATGGCAGCGGACGCACATCGACTGTCTCGCATCGAAGATAAAGGACTGTAGCGAATGTCAGCTCTTCGCGCGGTCTGTTGAATCGAATGATAGACACGCTTCCTTTCGAGTTACATATTTCAGGTTATCAGTTTTGCGGCCCGGGCACTTGGCTTAGGAAGCAACTAGCATGAGGACATAAATCCGTTGAACGCGGCGTGCCGAGGACGACATTGCGTATTCTTGGAGCAATGATCTCACCGATAGACACGCAGCGGATAACGTACTCACTGATAAAACATTAGGACGCGTCGTCGCGAGAGATTCGGCTCTGAGCAAGAGAGCCGCCGCAGCTGCCGTCTGGGCAGCGATGATGAAAATCAAGACCAAGATCGGCATGGGTATGAAACCGAAGAAGAAGATGACAAAAAAAAAGGCAATGGAAAAGCGGATTCCAACAATGAAACGAGGCATTATCGTTTCTTGGGCGCGCTCAGGTCTTTGAGCGGATAGCACAGCGAAAGCGGTAAACGACAACAAAGCTGCGCAACGTCAGTTCGAAGAATTGCAACATCACGATCGCACGATGTAACAGAATCGCGGACTGTGTCTCGGCCCGTACAAACATGGACAGGATGTAGCTGCAAAAAAGAAAAAAACGCCAAAAAGATAATGCCATCTGACGCAACTATCAATATGCAATTGAACGTATTCGCGAGACGTATGTATCATACTTTAGAGTATGTATTTAAAGTATGTATCATACTTTAGAGGCGTTTTCATGCGTAACACGTTATCGACGAGTGGCGCACACCAAAACGAAAGCGGTATCGTGAATCTGGACGATGCGATGGGACTGGTACTCACTGACATAGCGTACGCGAAGAAGAACAACCGCGTTGTATCGTCTCTGTGTTAGAGTCAGGGCCATTCACACAAAGAAGAAGTTTGTCCTTTGTCCGCGCGCGAGATATGAGTGATTTTTTTCCCAATGTGCAAAAATATTCTACCATTAATACTAAATGGTAGAATACTTTTCTGTGATTAAGTGTAGTGATAATATTTTTTTACATTGTTATTACCTAAAACAAATATGGGATAAAATGGGGACAAATATGTGATAAAAAAATAAAAAAAGTTGAGGAGACTGCCTCTTCCTTCTCCTCCTCCTCCTCCTCTTCCTCAGTCCAGAAGGAAAGTGATACAGTTATTATAGATATTATAGATATTATAGATATTACTCAGTTACACGTGAATCAATTACATTTATTCCATCGCATCATCGAAATTGTCGATGATGTGGATGACCTTACATGAGTGCGTGTAAATAAAATTGAATTCAAGCATCTCATCGGCAATCTCGATGATGTGATGGAGGAAGAAGAAGTGGAAGAAAAAGTAAAAGAGGAGAACGCTCTGACAATCGGGCTGGAAGAAGAGGAAGAGGAGGAGGAGAAAAAGAAGCAATAACAATTGATTTGGAGGCTGTGGAGAAGGTAAAAATATTTTATTATATATATATATATATATATTTTCTTTTTTTCTTTAAAAATTTATTCGCGTATAGTGCCGCGACGCATTTTTGGAGTGGACGCGGCGGCGGTGATCCCTAATGATACATGATGTCACAACATGATGACATCACGTATCATTCTAAACATCGATAGCGCCGGGGACTTCCCGAATCTTCCCTCTCCTTCTCTGCGCCTTCCCCCCCACGTCTACGAATATCCTCCGCGCTACGAGTACCCCCCGCGCTACGAGTACCCTCTGCGCCCCACGCCTTCCTCTAGCCGCTTAGGTTAGAATCGGCCTAGTATACCTACTACGATAGGTTCTGGATCGGTCTTCACGTGTTCCGAAAGCTTGTCCCATCCATCACACGGTCGATATAGTTACCATACACGCGTAAGAGTACGACCTTCGGTATTTATTGCAATCGATCAGCGCTCAAGTCCTGAATGTCGAAAGGATGACACAGTGCGAGATATATTTTGTATACTGCGGAATTCGCATGCCTTTAAATAGATGTTTGAAAATGTATAATCTATAGTGCGAACATGAGATTTGTGCAGTAACTGACGATACACGTCACGAACTGCGATGTGCGATGTGAATTCATAAATAATTGAAGGCTGTGCGGAGAAGCGCAAGCACGGCCAAATGCTGCAGAGTACCATACGCGCAATCATTTGCAGCTCATCGAATTGCGGTAAAACTAACGTTCTCTAAGCTCGAGAGCCCGAACGATGTACGTTTCGAGATTGAGTATGTCTACTCGAAATCACTGCAACAGCCAAAGTTCGAAATCTTGAAAATTTGTTTATTTATATCGATGAAATCGGTTATTTTACTTTCTTCAACAACAGCGATTGTCGTCATTCCGGGTGGTCATATTCTATTTTTATCTTTGATGTCGTACGTCAAGTAGAATGAACTGAGAGAATATTTCTCGATAGATCACGCGAACGTCGACTGTTTTTATTTCTGTCAAAGATATCGAAATCTGGAGACACTGATAATGTCTCGGCGCTAAGCTACGCGCAGCGACACTGCCGTGGCTTCTTTACGCGAATCGGCGAGTTGCGCCAGATTGAGATTATCGGATCTCAAAAAGAGCTGAACCGATCAAGTGTGCTCAATCGATTGCGACCGAGATATATAATGAAAATGTTTTTATTTTTTTTACGTGCTCTACGAACGAAGATATTATGACGCAAAATACGAATCTGAAACTTTGATATTAAGAAACGTTGTCGTCATCGTCGTCGTCATCGTCGTCATCATCGTTGTCATCGTTATGGAGTGGGAAAAATGTTCTTTTGGAATTTTTGGCGTAAGAGGCAAATATGGTCACATGTCTGTTTTCCGTGGCTAATGATGAACTAGTGTTTGGAAGCGAGATAGTTTAGATTAGAAAATCCGTCACATCGATGGCATAGAGGAACACGTAAGTAACGCTAAAATAAGTATTTTCTGCTTCTGCAATTATCTAAATTCTCTGTCGTAAAACACATTTTCTGCTTGAAGAATACAAATTATTTTCTATATCATTTTTGTTTTTACAGCAGAGAATTTATCCTGGTTAGATATATTTGTTTACTTTAAAAATACAAATTATTTTCTATAAAACACAAATTCTCTGCTTTAAAAACAAATGTTTTACTGTAAAAACAAAAATTATACAATATAGAAAATATTATAAATAGCATTTTTAGTTAGAGGCGAAGGCAAATACAACTGTCAGTAATACGATTCTGCTCTTGTTGCGAATAAAGATGCACGTGTGAAATTAAACACAGATTATTATGAGAATCATCGTAGTTATATTATGACTTCGGTAAGATCGGAAGGTAAGATATTTTCAGATTCTCTTATACTTTTTCTATAGATGTATTCAAATATATTAATTTCTTTTTCCGTGTGCAAAGATGTTCCTATGATCGAGCAAGGTTTACGCATTCGTAAAATATGTATCACAGAAGACTTAGATCAACCAGAGTGATGATTATTGATGAAGATTGTAAGGTACTATACGAAAATCTCTTGGTCTGCAAAATCCAATTAATTACAATACGAGATAAATTGTAAATTGTAAAATAAAAGAATTATAATGCGGGGTCTACAATATAGAAATCGTATCAGTCGTAGAGTCTTATTTTTCTATGACTCTACGACGATCACTACGATTTCTATTGTATTGAATATATATTTATGTATACGATAGAAATTATCTATGCTATAATAGGTTTTCAGGAATTATGGAAGAACATGAAGGACGTGATGACAAATATTTTAGATGTACAAGTTCTCACAATATTCTCGGATAAAACGATTTTGATAGGTCACAGTATTGATTCAAAGCTTTAAAGTTGCTATACGATACTGTCGTGGATGCTAGTGTTATGTTTCTGCATAGAAATGGATATCCGCAAAAAAGAGCATTGAAAAAGTAATTCTATAATATTTAATTTTATAGATAGCGTAGATACGACTTGGACTAGGAGCAGTTTTAAAAAAGAGATTACACTTGTTACTATTCTCATTGGCGTTCAGTGATACGATCACAACAAGTAGCAATTTAGATTAAGTTGTAGACTAATCAGTTGAGAACGATATGCGGCTATGCAATTTTCAAAAATGCGGATTCAAGAGAAATTGGGGACTATCTTAGGACTTACAATACTATACTCAACTCCTTTCTGATTGGTCTATGATATTACTCAGTAAATTAGATTGCCTATCTGCCTATGAGCAGGCGTTACTGGTAATGCAGAATATGATTAGATCGCAAATCCGGCGAGGAATGAGACAAGAGAAATTGAATTTTATTCTGATATAATGTAAAATTTAATATAATATTAATGACATTTAATACATATTATTTAAAAATATGTAACTATAAATATTTGTAATTATATTTTTTAAATATCATTGATGTTAAATATATTTTATATCTTGTTATTGAACTTCATATTAGTATGTAAAATTCAATTTACCTTGTCTCATTCCTCGTTGGACTTGTCATTTAATCTTATTCTGCATTACTAATAAAGCATGCTTCTGCCCATGGGCAGACAGGCAATCTGATTTATTGATATGTAGGTTGCGGAAGCATCCTGTACACTCATTGACCTCGACTAAGAATTTCTTTTTAAATCATGATTGTTGTATGCTAATTACAACTTACTCGTTTATCGCTTTCGTAATATTATCGAGAAGATACTGTTAAATATAATTTGAGCAAATTACTTTGGATTTATGATATAATATTTGTTGGCGATCTTGCGGCGTTCACGTTGGATTTGTAATGACGTGGCCACTGTCCAAGCGTTTCCCGCAGTATGATTGCTTCGAGGGCACTTGATCGAGAAAAATGAGATTTTCTCTACTTTCCAAATTTTTATTGAATAGACCTCAAACGCGGGCGAACGTGTTTTACAATGGAAAGGATCTTAGCGATAGCGCGGTAATACCTTTCCACGAGATGAGATGCGTGCAGTCGACGAAAGAGTTAGAGCGGCCATAATAATGATCTGAGTGTTTTTTTTTTTATCGATTACAAGTGACGCATGTCGCTTGCAATCGCACGTAGCTTAACAATTGACATTTCGTGGATTGATTGATTCTTTATCGATGTGATTAGATGATATGACTAGACGCCGTAAACGATACCGAACAATATTCGTGCAAAATTAATTTGTTATTTGGTTGGTCGAACAGCAAAATGCAGTTTGAATATTATTGCATCATAAATGTGTGTACATTTATCTAATGAGCTAATTATTCAAATGTCACTAACATTTCAGATTAATCTTTAATTGTATCTTGTCGCAGGCTAGTATTGTTGTGCATACTTTAGTGCTTACATACTGTATATTTTTATATACTGTATTATATTTTTTTGTGTATAAATATGTGTAATATACAGTGTGCTTCCGCAATCTACACATCAGTAAGTCGGGTTGCCTATGGGTAGGAGTAATCATTCTCCGCTGTACTTGTCATCTAATCTTATTCTGCATTACTAGTAAAGCATATCTCTGCCCATGAGCAGATAGGCAATCCGATTTACTGATGTGTATGTTGCAGGAAACATCCTGTACACTCATTGACCTCAACTTCAGGATTTCTTTTTAAATTACCACGATTGTTGTATGCTAGTTACTACTTATAATTTTAAGAATAATTTTAAAGATAAGATACTTAAGATAATTAATAAGATAATTAATTAGATAATTAATTATTATAATTAGATAAGATAATTAGATAAGACTTAATAAGATTTAAAAAAAATTTTTTTTGTTCAAGATAATGAAATTAAGTTGACATTAATTAATATTAAAGAATTACAGTTTTCTGGAATATTACATGCATATTACTGACACATTGCAGGCATTGTTAATTTACATTTCTGTAATATCTCTGCAATGTTACATTGCAATCTGCTATATTGTAACATTGCAGCAATATTGTTTCAATCTTCTGTATGGGCCGCAAAAGTGCCGCAATCATCTACTCAATTTTATTCTCGATTATCTAGATTATAACCAGAAGCAAACTCCATTAATTGTTGAAAGTTGATCAGCAAACTCAACTGTTGCGGAGCGAATTCGTGAGCGCTCACAGCTATTGGTGTATTCTTCTAGTTATCTAGTAGCAGCGAGCGCTATTGGATGACTTACGGATCTGCTCCGCAATAGTTGAATCTGCTGAACGCGACATATACCTGTGAAAAGCGATCTGTCGAATTTCGTTAAATGCCATTGTTCTTTTGGCAACGCTACTATGGGCACATTAGCAGATACAATATCTTTCACGCAATGTGCCAAGTCTTGGAGTTGTCGCGCAAATCACACTATACGGTCTTCATCATGACGGAATGATGATAACACGTCATCGTATGAGAACATAATATCCTCATGCTGTTGACATGCGTCTTCCTTATTGGGTTCTATCTTATGTAGAACGCACTCCAGCTCGGCATAGACAATGAACGTTACTCGTTCCTTATTGAAGTAGTTCCCAAACTCGAGCCACTTGTCGTCCTCGCTCAGCAATCGGATAGCGCAGTCGTTCATTTTGCCACAATCCACTACGTGTGACTGTAATTTTTCATTCGTACTTAAGTAATGAAAATATCTGAAAAACAGATATTATTATACTATTATTATTATTTCAAGAAAATTGTAATTTTTTTATTATACTTACCGATCACAGAAAAATTTCTTCTACTTGTCCCTAGTAATATGTGATCTCGACACGAAACAGGACAGATTCTTGATCCACATAAAGTGGGCGATACCAACGTTGAGTGGATCTTACAGATACATAAATTTCATATTAACTACCTTCTTCAGCATAATTTCTCGCGGCACTTCGATGTGGCATCCTGCATACAAGGAATTTAATTTGTTCACGTTAACAATCAAATTCACGACAATGCCCATCCGCTGTTGCGTTCCTGGAATTCTTTAAATGACGCTGTGGGCTTGATGACGCGCTGCTCGTCCATTCACGCAAATCTCAATATATTTCACTGTTTTTTGTGTTTATTCTCTTGATGGCACGTTTATCGTTTGCCGCAAACTCATCATTGAACACGGTATTTATTTTCACACTACTGTCTTTCTACGTCATCTTGTACTCGCTTGAGCACTACATTGCCCGCATCTTCCAAAAAGCCCGATATAGTCCGCGTTGATTATCGCACCAGTCAGAATACGACTCGAATGCAGCGTCAATCTCTCGCCAGATGGGTGATCTTTCGTTGCCACTCACATACTCGCCACCAATGTGCACGAATTGTCGCTTTTGCATCCGCGAGTCGCGCGATCGCACTCGCCATCGCGGATTGTCTATGTCCAACGAGGCGCGGACGCTTGGCACGGCAAAGTTCTTCGTGCCCTTCAATGCATTCGTCGCATCGTTGCAGCCACGCGAAACACTCCACTAGAGTAGCGATCTGGCCGCTTTGCTCCAACAGTTTGCGTTATTTACTCGCGTGATTTTCTATGTTTTTGTGATTTTTCATGTTGCACTCGTGCACGTTGCACTTAATTAATTTTCAATGTGTGCAGAGTGGGCACATGCTGCATAGGATTTAGTTTGCATGGGAATACAATGTACATCGATTCTCCGCATTCCGAACATGACCGCCTGTCTAGTGTATAGAAAAACTTCGTCTTTGTGCTTCCTGATGAGATACATTCCTTTAATGCCAATGTCCGACAATCAATCATATATGCTATATCAAATATAAGGCTGAAGATATGGTATCATCATCCGTTGTATAATAACAGCTGATTTTGCAGTGCTTAGTACGCCAGTTCGACGCACGAATTTCCGAAGGCACAAATTTCGCTTCGATCTGTACTGTCATCGCTTAAACCAATAAGATATTCAGTATTGTTGGATTGTACTTCTTCGTTGGACGATTCTTGGTCCACTATATTCTCAAATTCTACTTCCATTGCTTCAAAACAACTTGTCTACATTTACTTTCGTTCATGTCCTCGATGTTCGCACGATGATTAGCCATACTTTTTCACGTTACTCTTATTGCGACTAATTCGGTAATCTTCCAAGGCATCAACTGAGGTACCGCACACTTATGGTCCATTATATATTTCCTTTGTGATTTCTTTGTCCCTTTCTTCAACTCTATTGAGATCGCAGTATCAATGGCATTTGTTACCGATCTTTGCCTAGAAAAAATATCGTTATCGATGCTTTTTTATCACGTCGCTACATGTCACTGATCTTGTGTTTTTCCCAGAACAAATTCGCGAGCGATTTCGTTTTCGTATGCACATTTGCAACACTTTGTTTAGCAGCTAAAACGAGAACTCTATACGCGATAACAATATATACAAGTATCAGCTCATCGATTGCGAGTTATTAACTTTAATTTTTAATACATATGAAAAACAATAATGTGAATAAAAATTTTTTTCATTCACATCACTATATATTGTATATGTACTGTTTTTGCTCCCTATCCATCCATCTATCCATCTTATCTTATGCCTCGATGCGCCGTCGCATTTAGTTTATATAAACACCTGCCAGCGTTTCTTTTAACGTATCTAGAGTTCTACAGTCAGCCAATATTTATAATCTAAAGTGTTTAATATACAACGACCGCTCATAATTAATATCCCGAGCAGCTTCGCCACAGCGAAGGATGATTCTCAGGCAGTTTTTTCAAGCCTTGTGCGAAATTCATTTTTTTTTAGGATTTTTTATGAAAAACGTGCAAGAGTATCCACCATAGTATATACCATTTATCTATAATGGTGGAATATTTTTGCACATGTACATAAATAAGTAAAAGTAATTTTTATAATGCAGTTATTATCTGTAAATAATGAATGATAAACAACAAAAAAGGTAAAGTTGTGGCGACTGCTTTCTCCTCCTCAGATCCCTTCAACTGAATGATACTTGCAATTGATATCACTCAACTACATGGCGAAATTAAATTATTCCATCGAGAAGAATGAGGAGAAGGTAAGAATTATTTATTATATATTTTGTTTAAAATATTTTGTCCGTGACGCATTTTTGGGGAGGACATAAAGTCCGCAGCGACGGCACGTATCATTAATATTTGATGTTTATGTAAACAGTCAATGTCTTCGATCGGGTCGCACCCGTGACGTCATATCCGCGCCTCCGCGTCCATTGATCTAGAATCCTTACAATATTGCTACTGCTATGAAATACATGTTATTCATTCTCTTTTATTTAGTGTTAATTCCATCGATTGACGGTTAGTTTGACGGCAGTTTTGGATCCCCGTCCCTCTACAAAGAATTGAGCTGGCTGATCCTCGCACAAACCTTCACAAACCTCCTCGCACAGTCCTTCACGTTCGAGAAATAGGTTCTCTCGTGAGGAATTGTTAGTGTCTAAGCGATTTGGTGAATTGATGCAACCTCGAGTGCGTCTGACACTCAACTTCGCATTTGATAATTTGCCCATCTGTGCGAGGACGAAGTTAAAGAGGACGTTTTTTTTATCCGCGCGAGCTCGCACGAAAGGTGTGACAATACATATGTATACATATATACAAATATTAAATAAGTAATTATTAAATATATACATATTTATGTGCATTGATTATGCTAGTTATGAAATGTTTCAAAAACACATTTGTAAAACATTTTTTAAACGAATATGTGCTACCTGGGGAGTGCGTAAGAATGCGTTGAGCTTGATTGAAAAATATTCGGAACGTTTCAGGGTGTATAGAGGTATTCAAAGTGAGATAATAGTGGAAGTGGGATTGAGTAGCAAACTATGAAAAGTATTCGAGATGTTTTTAAGAAGTATTAAGGTATCCAAAATGAAGTGGAAATGGAGATAAGATGAAGGATAGGATGGGGAAAGGTAGAGGGGATATATGTAAGTAAGAGTGTGATAAATTATACCAGGATCTATCAGTGTATCGAGGTCTCTGTAGTAAATGAAGGGTGGTAAGATAAAGGGGGAGGATTTGGATGAATGTGTATACGGTCACCAAAATCCAGACAAATTGAACAATTTCTTTAAACAAAATATTTTTAATGAAAAATTAAATATTACAAAAAATCCTTTTACATGGAGGATCCCTATAGAGCACAATTATTCAATATATCTCCCATTAACTTGAATGACGGTCTCTATTCTTGGTCTGAAGAATTCGCACGCACGCTGTAATGTAGTATGCCGACGAATGCTGCCTGAATAGGTCCTTAACGATGTCATATTGGGATGCCGAGACTTGTTTGTGACCCTTTCAACTACGCTCTATGGAGTATGGAGTTATGTAGTACAAGGGATTTAAATTTGGGAGCTGTTGGGGGGCCAGAATTCCTTGGACCAAAACATATCGACGTTATCTGTTAATAGAAGTTAATTTTGAATCAAATGATTCGTATGAGTCGATGCACCGTCCTGCTGAAAAACATATGGCCTTCCGGACAACAGAGTTTCCATCCACGGCTTCACTACATCCATCAGAACGCACAAATGCATTTCTTTTGTGATAATTTCTCCTTTTTTAAAAAAATGTGGCATGACGTCACCCTCACACAACACGTGAACATTTGCCGGAAATTTCGTTCTGGCAACAGGAACATCCTCGGGATTGTCCGAGGCGAGGCCTCATTCCTCCGGTTGATTTTAGCATCAACAGTAAAATTTCTTTCATTAGAAAAGAACCTGATTCATCTCGATGTTTCGTTCTTCAAAGAACACAATAGCAGCATGCAGCTCGGCTTCCTGGTAGCCTCAGAGAGCATTTGTTGTATCTTCAATGTGTACGAAGATATTTAATGTCTATCAAAGATTCTCCTTGACAATTTGACGCATTGTTGGCTCGCTTACTCCAACTCGATGCTAATTTTCGCAGTGATTGCTCTGGGTCATCCGAAATCAGCGCTTGAGCCCTTTCAACGCGGGATCTTCGCGATGTGTTCTTTCGAGTGATTCTTTCTCGCTGGCATACTAGAACCTTTGTTGAACCGTAAAGCCGTATATTTTGTTACAACGTCATAAACGATATCGGGTATCCAGAAAACCGAATTATTTCCATTGCTGAGCGTTCAGTGCGAAGACTCTTCGACTATACTCACACTTGATTCCAACATCGCTGTCATTTTGAGAATATGACTATTTACTAGAAACATCAGGCTTTCTTGGATACCAACAACAACATCTGGCGGAGGCACAATATAGGAAAATTTAAATTGAAATTTTTCCGGAAAGTTGTAGGGAGAAAAGAAAGATTTTTTATTAAAGAACATAGTGTGAAAACATAGTGTGTTTATGAATAATAATAAATTTTGTCTTTTATTATGTCTGCAGCCGATTTATCATATGAATACCAATATTTGTTGCAAAGGATAAGGGAAACTGCAGAAAATCTTACCAGTATTCTTACAGAAAAAAATATATGTAATAAAAAATAATTACAATTGAATTAATATAATAAATAATACAATAATATAATACAATAAAAATAAAACATATGTACATAATAACGTTAATATACAATACAATATAAACATCTATATGTAACTATAACATGTATAAATACAAATTATATTACATTTTAATTTATATTATAATTTTAAAAACGCGCTTTGAACATAAATAAAAATGTCTGATGTTCCTATGAGCCTTCTAAAAAGAAAAATGTGATTAATATATGGTATGTACATACATGCGCGCGTGTTTATGCATGTATGTATAATGTCTAAAATTAAAAGTCAAAAATTAAAATAAAATAAATAAATAACAATAAAAATAAAATTTCTTACACATAATAGCATTATATCACATTTTATATATTGCATGAATATATGCTGTCACACCAAGTCAATAAAAAAATTACTATATAAAAAGAAATTAATTTAGTAGAAAGTGTAAATATAAATGAAAATATAAATGCATATTAGATTACGAAAAATATTATTAATTACAATTAATCCAAAATAAAATATTAATCTGACAGCAATATATTTTTACAACAAAAAATGAAAAAGTAAAAATATTAAATAAAAAGAGAGAATACCGATGTTCCAACACGAAAAGCAATGGCAAAAACATACGTGACGAAAATCCCAAAAACATTTTAATTCTATGACAATTGTTGTAGTATAATGTACTATGAATTTAAATAAAAAATTAATAAAAATTAATAGAAAAAATAGCTATCCCATTTAACTTTGTCGTTATTTTGGCAATAAAGATTTTGAGTTTTGTGCAGTTCCAAGTGTCTAGAATCAACTTGGAAATTGTAACAATTTAAATTATGGGCCTGAAAACTTGATCGTAATTTACAAATTGAATTTAAACAAGTGACATTAATACAATTTCTCTTTTTATTCTTGATGTCAGAGATAATAGAAAATATTCTTTCTGCTTCGGCATTATTAGAATGTGAAAGTGACAAAGCGGCATAATTCTCTTAAATTCATAAATTCTTTTAAATTTGGAAAAGATGATTCATCATTAAAATCTTTTTTCTCTAAAATATTCTTCCACATTTCATCAATTTCTAAATTAGTCAAAAATGTTTTTTCCGTATCGTTAAATTCTGTTGGCAAACTTCTCCATTCATAAGCTAAGGTCTAAAATGTTTTTGTTTAAATTACTGACGCGGTTGGTTGAATAATAGCATTAGAAAAACAGAATTAGAAAGTAATTGTAGAAGAGATAAATAGTAGTGAAGGGAAGAATTGAGCAGCTCCTACAAGCGCAATTAGCCCGAGGTGTACAGGAAAAAGGAAACTTGAAAGAAATTAATACATGCGTACTTTCTTCTTTTCTTTGTATATATTGCGAATACTGATAGATATTCTACCAGCATTTTGATCTGATTCATCGATCAGAATGATCGATCAAGAAGATTCCAAGCTCGATTTTCACCCCGTTTATGTAGGCGCCAGTCGATGGCGCTCGCGAATCGGGAAGAAGGGGAGCTTCGAATTGATAAGACGTTCCGAATTTAAAAAATGATTTTTCATATAGAAATATTAATCACATCAGGCTGAAATTCGGCACGGTTCAATTTAGAACTGAAGGTTCGGTCAATTAGGTTCGCGCTAATTGATGGAATTTTAAAGTAATTAACAAATTAAAGTTTTGGGCTTTTCTCCGTGCTGCTCCTTCGCCCGATTGATCGGCGTTCGCTAGCGCGACAAATTTACTTATCAGGCTAATTAAGGCGGTCACAATGGCCAAAAGATAGTAAATCATATTAAATATAACTTCAAAATTAACAGTATCTCGGCCAGAGCGGCTGAAATCCCATTGAGGATTCGGAGCGACGAGCGGCGTCGCGGGTCGTGATTGGTATGGGTCGTATGCGATAGCTTATTCTGAGAGATTAGGCGTCAAGGTGTTTCGATCGGATTAATTTTTCTTAAATCTCATGCAGGATGATAATAACATGACAATCCTAACATATGGGAATGATTCCTTAACTCCGCGTGGAGTTATCCTGGAATTCCGTCGCAATACATCGACATACGGTACGCGCATCACGCTTCGATTGTGGGTTCACGCGATGTCGACAAAATTATACTATGTCGAGTAAGTTTCTCGCTATATCTGCAATTAATTAATAAAAATATTTTTAGATAGACGACGTAAGATTAAATAATGGAAAATAATTCAGTGCAAAACGAAAAGATAAAAAAAAGAAAGTGAAATTATATTTCTACGGAGGGCAGGACGTAACACCTATTAAAAATTTCGTTCGCCTAGTCGTCTTTTAAATATGAACATAATGTTCTCAGTCAACTCGACGGAATCGGATAAAGATACACTGTAGTGCCTTCTGCGCCCAATACGCGTGAATATTTAGCGCGAGACACTGCCGTGTTTCTTGAAAAAATTCCCAAAGGCCATGATGAGTTTAGTTTAGCTTTAATTCTTTCTCTGGATTTAATCATGTTTGCGAGTTCGGCCATAATGAGTGATCCGAAATACCTGTATTTATAAAAAAATTGTTTAATCAAACGCTATCTTTATTAATATTCGCTTTCGACGCAAACAATATACGACACGAAGCTATATGACACAAGCAATATACAACAATGAACGATAAATACGAGTAATAAAAATCGCAATTTTCGTAAGCACTATCCACGTAGCCAATACAAAAATTGTTCATCGTATTTATCGAGAGTAAATGCCAATTTGCTGGTGGGAGAATCTTCTAGTGTGCGTAATGTCACTTAATATTTAAATAAATTGGCTAAGAGAATTGTCGAATTTTTTATACTGTATAATGTAGCATTCTCGTCCGAGATTGCGATGTAAAAATGTTTGTTATTGCACATGCGCACATGCTGTAAGAGCCGTGTTCCGTTTATATATGGGAATAGGAGCTAGAACAAATAAACTAGATATACAATAATAAATTCGTTAGCAATAAACCAGATACTGAACGATTATTGTTCTGTCTTTCGTTTAAAAGGCTGTTGCTGATAATGGGTTGGTTTAGCGCTTTCGCGCGAAAAACATATGAGCCCGTTCGTAACATTGAATATGAGCAGATAATTCGCAATGGTTTGTTTCAACGTGACGACGAACCCTAATGTCATCATCTATATGGAAGGCTATTTTTCTTGACAGAGTGAGGGATATTGATGATGTTGCGAGTTCATGCGAAAGATACTACGTGTCCGTTTATATGCGCACAAACTGATTGTGAGATAGCTATCTTCTGATATGTCTGTAAACCCGGTGTCGTTTCTTGGGAGGCCGTTTTGGCAATATGGAGGGTGGTGAGGTGACAATTTTAACCTAGCTGTACCGCATGTCAACTGCGTTAAAGTCATTAGTAAGAGTCGAGACATAAGCAGTCTTCTTCGTGATTGATGCCGCCATATTTCAGTTTGTTAATATATTAGTGAATGTAAGTAAATAGATGAGGGCAATTTTTATAGATATAGTACTATGTTTGTCAAAATGATGAGCGGACGTTTTTTCGCTTCGATTTGAGTTCATTATCTTAAAATAATTATCGCCAATCTAATTTTGGTTATATCCCCTTCTTATTTTTCCGAGAGTAAGTCATTTATTAAAGAAAAATAAAATTGACCGTTTTCAATAAAAATAAACATGGCATTCTTCCAGTTTTGTGTCACGTATAACGTTCGCCGTTATCAAAAGACGCAATAACGAATGAATGTCACTAGTCACGACGCGAGTATCGTTGCTGTAGCATTTGTCGTTATCGCGAAGTGCCTTTCGTGTATGTTGTCTGTGACGTCCACTAAGTGTCAGTGCGCGGGAATGCAACGCAAAGACTTAGACTAGTCGTAAGAAATCTTGCGGTGTTCCTGAAGTTTTTCCTTTCCCCCGTGCGACGTCTCCGTGTTCACAGGGTTTGCATTTCAATACAAACCATCCCCTCAACCTACTCTTTAACTATTGCCGGTACGTAAATGCTTCTCAGTGATTCCGGGCTTTCCTACCCTTGGTCGTCGCGGACTCGATTACGAGCACGCAGCCGCCTTCCGAGCGGCGAACATGCGCTCCCATCCACCGCTCAATCTTGTCCCCTGCCGCTCTGCCCTCGCCCCATCGCACGTTCTGTCCTTTTCTGACCAGATCCATAAAAGAAAGAAACCCGAGGTGGCTCTGATGTTTTCTACTCTTATCTCCCCTTGCAGCACCGTATTACGTAGGGCAGGGAAAGCGATGGAGTCTCCGGGTCAAAGCTTGACAGCCATTGTCAGTACACGCCCCGTTTCTATAAACTGAGCGATTAGAGATAAAAAAATGTTCGCAAAAACACGACATAGGCCGTCTAGAGGGGCCGGCCGAGAACAGGCTCTTCGGGCTTTAATCAAAAAATACTACTGCGTCGTGGCATTCGATCTACAAATTTTTACTGACTCCCGGTGAATACAAGAGAGGCCTGAATATTATCGGGGAATCACCTGGATACGTCGCGCCCTGCCTCCCAAGTTCTTCCGCGGGTTATCAAAGTCGAGACTGTGACGCGCATTGTGAGGATGATGCCGTTCCGACAAAGTTTTGATCTTAATCTCCTTCTTTTTTCTTTTTCTTCTTATTTTTTTTGTAATGTAATAAAAGGGTACTCTAATCCATTGGAATGCCAACGTTTCGTGAACCTTGCAGTCTACTTGAGGAGCAGCCTGATACTGAGTTGTTCTTTTGAGTCGTTCCGTTTTTATATTATGCTACTTATTGGAGGGGGAGAAGAGAATTTGTGAGTGAGAGAGAGGAGAGATGAGGGAAATTGGTCGGTCTTCCATAACCTGGAGATTGGTCTTCCATATTTTATTTATGCTGTAGCCATTGTTTCTATTTGAATTGTTAGAATATTTTTATATCTTTATTGCTTCTCTATTGCTTCTCTACTTTCTTGAAAAATATGACATAATATTGGTTATTGAGGTCATTTTATCAAAGTATTTGATGTCCTGTTTCGATGTTGTGTTCTGATAATGACTATTTTAACCTGACACGTTGATGTTCTTTTATCCGTTGACCATTCTCCCAAGTTCTTCAATGTATATTTACCCGCAGGAACAAGGTATTTTATATACTCTTTCGGAGCTAAATAAAGATCTTCGATCTTTAGGATTTCTTAAGATTTGTCCTATCTTTTTAAGTGATTTGAAGATAGTTCGGATATTATGTTTGTTTAATATCCTGCCAATCTGATTTGTTGTTCCTTTGACATATGAGAGAATGAATAGAATCCTTTCGTCTGATTATATATCAGAAACTGTTGTCTTTGTTTGCATGTTTATTGATTATTTTGATTGTGTCTTTTTTGTCGTGTTTGTTTTTTTGTAAGGCTAGTTTTAGATGGTTGAATTCTGTCTGTAGATATTCTTTGTCAGAGATGGTGAAAGCTCTATATACTAGTGAGTTAATTTCTGACTGTTTTCTTTATATAGAATTTTTATATAGAAAGCACCCGTGGAAGCCTCAATAATACAATAGATACATCGTTTTATTTAAAATTTTCTTTTTATTTCTCCGTGAACATTCCCTGTCGCACAAAAGACGACTCCCCACTAACGGAAATCCTGGTTTACCGCTCGACCCCGATTTCCACATCCCCTCCTCATCTCACGCGCAAACAATAGAAATATTCGCGCAATCCAACGTTTTATGTCTCTCGTCCTCACGACGATTCCGTCAAATCTGGGACGTACTCGACTAGAGTGATTCTACAACTACATGTGCGGACAAGTTGCTATAACTTGTTTTTATTTACAAACTAAATTTTCGTTATTGAGCAAGGTCAAAATATGAGGCTTACTCATGTTTCAATCGATTATGGTCGAGAAGTTTCATCTTTATCATTAAACAGTGCTTAAGACTTTTCGCACTTCGCACTTCCGTAATATCCTTGAAGGATCAATATTAGAGCTCAACTAGACTGAACTTGCCATAGAAAGCGAAAAGAGTCGACACGTTTGGTCTCAAAGGAAATATATTTATCATACAATTACTTTTGCGTGTGCTCACACTTGTTTCATTATAATGCTACGTTTCGTCATACAGAGTCGCTAATTACGTTATTGTCGTGGCGCCACTACTCTCTCAAACGTCATCTCCTGTAATTACACCGAACACGCAGTATGACCACTACATGCATAATATAATATAAAGTTAAACAATGAATAATGCTAATCAATAATACTTATTTTAATAATAAAACTAAATTTAATAATTTAATAATTTTTTTCATGAATATAATCTTCTTTGGCGCAATAATCCTAACAGTACGTTGAGATACTAAGAATAATCTGAGAATAATCCGCAAAAATATAATTGCGATAACCTTGGAACAATTTCAAACTTACTATGATTGACGTGGTACGTTTTGAAAATGATCGAATGTCCAGGATACTATCTCCTATAGAATTTCTCACGAATGTCTACAGTTTCAGAACAGTATAATGAAAATAGAAAGATTACAGTAAATTACTTATATGCGCACACATACACTCAACCGTAAGGCATGCGCGCTCACGTGTCGCATAGGATAAGATGGATTATATCATTAATTTTTTATTAATTGATTTTTATTATAATTTTCATTACAAAAGCACGCACCGATCACAGATATATGAATCTAAAACAAATATTTCGTATTATATGCAATGTACAACGTTGTGGATCCTCCCGAATATAACCTGCAACCTAACTATGATTATGTCTAGAAATCATCCTATTGTAGATCTGCAATGTTGCACACTCTATATATCATACCGGAATCTATTCGGGAGGGTCAACGACGTATATCTGTTATTATCTCGATGAATTTTCCGACGATATATTATTTACTGGAATCTAGCAGTTGATGGTCTTTCATGTCAGCTAATTCTTCAATATTACACGATAAATTCGCTGCATTATAGTCGCCCATTTAATTCATTGTGACAGAGAAACTGTTCTCTTTGCTTCGATGCAACATACAAATAGGAAAAGAGGAAAAGGAATTGCGCATATTCGTACTGTATCCATATTTGAGATATGTAACAGACCTGAAATTATACGCACGCAGTATTTCGTATTAGGTCAAATTTGAAATTATATGCGTGCGAAAGAAAACGAAATTATATTCTGAAAGATATTATTGTATTAATCTCAGTTTACTAGAGTTTGAGATGATGATCACAGTCAATATGAAGATCAATATGAAGATAAGATGATACGCAAGATGTCATATAATATATTAGGTGTACAACTTTGCTTCCGCCGTTTTCCTATAGATGGCTTTAGCGGTAAGTGATAGTCGAAATAAATAGATCATAGACGTCATACAATAAACTTGGGCATCTGTCAACATAACCCCATAGAAACATTAGTCGATTTGTGTCTGCATCATAAAGTTATTCTCGATTGAAAATGTCAGTTTACGAGCCAAATTCTCGTCATTTGCGGGAGGTTTTAATTTTTTGCTTCAATATGAAGAAATCTGCGGCTGAGGCTCATCGAATGCTCTCAAATACTTATGGTGAGGCCGCTATTATTAGTGAAAGAATGTGTCGTGAGTGGTTTCAACGCTTCAAGAACGGTGATTTTGACATCCAAGGTCATGCTCTGTATTTGGTGGGACCAGCTCGGCGTAGTGTATTATGAACTGTTAAAACCAACTGAAACAATCACAGGTGATCGGTATCGAACGCAATTGATGCGTTTGAGCCGAGCATTGAAAGACAAACGGCCGCAATACAACGAGAGACACGATGATTTTGCAGCATGACAATGCTCGACCCCATATTGCGAAAGTGGTCAAGACATACTTGGAAACGTTGAAATGGGAAGTCCTATCCCACCCGCCGTATTCTCCAGACGTCTCCTCCCTCTGACTATCACTTGTTTCGATCAATGGCACGGCCTGGCTGACCAGCACTTCCGATCTTATGAAGAAGTAAAAAATTGGATCGATTCGTGGATAGCCTCAAAAGATGACCAGTTTTTTCGAAGCGGGATTCGTACGCTACCCGAAAGATGGGAGAAAGTAGTGACCAGTGACAATACTTTGGACAATACTTTGAATCATAAATGTATAACCAGTTTTTTACAAGCCTCGAATTTTGGAAAAAAAACGGCGGAAGCAAAGTTGTACACCCAATATATTCCTGTTAAGGAAGGAGCCTAATAAAGAATCATCAGGTATTGTTCTGATAAGGTTCTGATAAGGAAAATCCTAATCAAACAATCTTAATTCTTGATGTTACATTTACGGTTACGATTTTACTGAAGTACCTGATAAGCGTTTGATCAGGCGCCAGGACATGCTTATCATGTGTATATCAAAGCCTGATCAAAATTTCTGCTCGGGAATTAATATGCAATAGAATTAAAAAAGAATATCAACAAAAATAAATGATTTTATGAATAAACAACAAATAACAATCTAAAACCTGTAATGGTCGAAGCTGAATTTTAGAAATAATTACTTAAATAATTACTTGTAAATTTATATATCACATATGTAACAATTTGAACTGTGCGCTGAATTATTGGGAGTACAAATAAGTTTCCGCCGTTTGCAAAAGACGGCACCATAAATAATAAAATAAATAATAAACTATAGTTAAAATTGTTTGATGTAAAACGACATATCGTAAGATTGGACATCCGGCAACACCATAACCTTGAAATATTAGCGATTTTGTATCAGCATCATATATTTTTTTTTGTACGAAAATGTCGAGTTTTGAGCCGAATAAGCGTCATTTGCGGGAACTTTTGATTTATTTCTTTAATTTGAAAAATCTGCAGCTGAGGCTCATAGATTGCTTGTAGAAGTATATGGTGATGCTGCCTTAAGTGAGAGAAGTTGTCGTGAGTGTTTCAAGTTTAAGAACGGTGAATTTGACGTCGAAGACAAAGAACGTAGCGGAAGGTCGAAAGTGTACGCGGAATTGGAAGGATTATTGGATGAAGATTCGTGCCAAATGCAAAAAGAACTTGCACTTACATTAGGAGGTGACTCAACAAACAATTTCATATCGTTTGAAATCATTGGGAATGATTCAAAAGGGAATTGGGTTCCATATGAACTGAAGCCGAGAAACGTTGAACGCCGATTTTTCATATGTGAAATGCTGCTTGCCAGGCATAAACGAAAGGGTTTTTTGCATCGTATAGACACTAGTGATGAAAAATGGATCCACTACGATAACCCAAAGAAGAGGAAATCATGGGGACCATCTGGCCATGCTTCAACATCGACAGCCAAGTCGAATATTTATGGAAAAAAACTCATGTTGTGTATTTGGTGGGATCAACTTGGTGTCGTGTATTATAAGTTGCTCAACCGAACGAAACCATTACTGGGGCTCTCTACCGAACACAATTGATGAGATTGAGCCGAGCACTCAAGGAAAAACGCGCCCACTATTACTCCAGGCATGACAAAATTATTCTCCTGCATGATAATGCTCGACCACATGTTGCGGCGCCGGTCAAAAACTACTTAGAAACACTCAAATGGGAAGTTCTCCACCCGCCGTATTCTCCAGACATTGCTCCTTCCGATTATCACTTGTTCCGATTGATGATGCATGGCCTGTCTGAGCAGCACTTCACATCATATGAAGATACCAAAAATTGATGATTGGATAGCCTCAAAAGATGAAGCGACGTAGGATCCACATGCTACCAGAAAGATGGGAAAAAGTAGTGGCCATTACTTTGAATAAAACATTATGTACCGTTCTTTCACAATAAATACTTAATTTTTGATAAAAAAACGGCGGAAATTTATTTGTACTCCCAATACATTTTCGAATTTAGAAGCGCAACTGAACTACTGTACCAATATGACAAATTAAGTTGACAAGCAATTTAACAACATAACTTAAAAATATATAGGGGTTTGAGAATAAATCAACTGAAGGGAGATAAAAAAGCTAATTAAGAGCCTACGCGGTTGTTGAAAATTATTTATTTACTCATCAAATAAGTTTGCAACCAACATTTTCGATCCTTTTCAATGAAAGAACATTAATTAATTAAATAAATTATATACTTTAAATTATAAAATTAGAATCGATTTGTCACAGTTTAAAATACAAAAATACGAAATATATATCTTGGATCATTTTGTTAGCGCAATGGAGTAAGTAATTACAAGAGTAAGTTCAGATATAACAGTGATCAGTTGGCAGATTAACCAATGTGTATAACACTAGTTCTATAAAATAATGATTAAGCTATTATGATAAATTATGTGTCAAACTATAGAAATAATACAGTAGTCACTACTCCTAAAACAGATATTATGTATCTTAATCAATTATGAGAAAGATATAATCACTGTGCCTCAGAATTCAAGCAACTTAATAATTTGATTCTCAATCAGGCAATCCTATTAGAGAGATGTTAATATGATGAAAATCTGCAAATAAATTTATTGCAAAAAATATTACCTCAACTAGGAGTCGAACACATTTCGTGCGAGCGTCGTAAGTCGTTACACCACCGAGATCTTAGTAATATTCTTCGCAATAATTGGCACATGTAGGAACGTTCTTACTATTTCAGACGACATAAATAAACAAGATTAACAATAATAAACGATTTTATTAAGAAAGATTTTATGTGAATACACAACAAATAAGAGCCTAAAGAAACAGTCAAAGCTGGATTTTAGATAAATAATTTACATGTGAATTTATATATCATATGTATGGTCGTTTGAACTACAATAAAAGCAAAAGCATTTTAATTACATATATTGAACATTTACATATATACGTATATATGCATATACTGTAACCATGCTCGCGAGCGACGGCACAACTTGGTCTCGTGCTCTTAGATCTTCTCTTACTTAAAAGTACTCTAGCTCCAAAAAAAATGGAAGATCTTGACAGTCAGATAGATTTTCCACAGACTATCAGAGCTTCTCGCTAAAGTTGGGCACTAGGCACGAGAGAGGGACGCCACTTTTTCAATAATCTTTTCTACTCTACTCACAATTAATCCGCGAGGACAGTGATGGGTCGAAGGTGGAAAAATTATCGGGGGGCGAGAGAGATAGGCTACAAGAATCATACACCAAGTAATAATGAAATATTATGACTACTCGCAAAATCTCTCGATAACGTGCAAAAACTCTAAAGAATACACGTCACCCGGGAGAGTAACGTCGACACGAAGCTAAACGTTTAGCTCGTTAACTCGAAAGCGCGGCACGATCATAATAATCATTTCGACACGGCACAAACGATACAAGATAAAATGAAAGCTTAAAATGACTCGATTGTGACAAGAGAGGTGAGTCTCAATTTCACGGATTTAGATGGCGGCTATTAAACCGCTTATCGCCACGCGAGTTTTCCACGTGCGATTCAAAGCTACGAACATGGATCGGCAGCTTTACAGCAATGACGGCGATGTTCATCTTACGTTTTGGTATAAGATCCTTCCACTATCCTCCTTGTCAACTCTTCATACGGCAGCGATTCTCGGAATACTCGTCGCCAGTGTCCTCTTCGCACATCCTCTTACAATATTGCGACTCAGTCACGAATCCTTGCGTCTTAGAACGCGCAATATAATTTTTCCGGGATTCCTTTTTCACCTAAAGCCCCTAAATTTCTCGGTTGATGCGGGATGTCCGCTCTTCCACTGGCTGTGTCGGAGACATATGCCCCCGACTAGTGTCTGTAATGTTTCTTCGGTAGCCGGGAGTTCTCTCCTTCCGTTGCACTTTGTAAGATGCGATATAGAATAGAGATTCAAGGCGGCAACGGATTATAAAACAAATATAAATGAAATGATACGACTTGCGCGTCGGGCTCCCGGATAGGTGACTCCCCGCGTAGCGTCACTTCTTCTCTCTTGTTGGCGTTGCAGTCTTCCTTCACCCAAATGAATAAGACGGCACAGTTATAGAATGAAATTGCAGCTACTGAGGGCGATACTAAGTCTAAGTGTGAGGCTGACAGAATTAAGTCTTTAATGAAAAAGAAATTAAGCAAAAACATGTTGTTTTTTTCTCAAAAATTCAATTAAGTAAGTAGCGCACGTTCGCATGCACGCTCGCTCTCCGAGCCGTAAAGACGCGCTATTCCTCTGACGATCTTCGACAGTGACTGACAAAAATTGTCACGTCATAATACATATACATATATATGTACATACATATACATTATATTAGTATTCCTCACAATTTATAGCTGTTAACGCTGTACATAATGTTTAACAAATGAACTAAGTTCATAGTATGTTCTATAGTAGTCGGACATCGCCCCTTTGTCTTATTATTATTTTAATCAATTCGATGTAGAACCAATCATTATTTTCATACATAGGTGTAACGCTAACCAAAGGTATCATTATATACAATGAGATATTTAATTTAATAATAAGTTCGTCGTTCGTTTACTTCGTAACTTCTATATTTGATTATAGCATGTATCAAAATCAACTTTTATGTAACTGTATTTATATTCTTGTCACTAAGAAATTTAGAACGTTTAAAAATTAGAAAATTAAATAAAAAATAGAAATGTAAAATCTTATTTTAAAAATTTAAATTAAAAAATCGAAAATTGACATTTATTTCAATTTCTATATAGTATAGTCATTAAGAATAATAAACATCAAATGAAAAATAAAATAAGTTTATATGAATCCACTTGTAGTTCATTATTAATTCCTTGCGATTGATTGAATTAAACTGTTCCTTTCGCTTCCATAACACGTATACACATTAAGTAAAAGATTATACAAACAGATAATAGTAAAAGATATAAGAAAAATTGATAACAGAATAGACATCCGATGTTTCTATGAAGACGATGTGTATAATAATTGTACTATTATAATGATAACACCAGTTAAAGTTATAAATTTTACGAAAATTAGTGTGGCCTTAACATGTGTTTGGCCACCACCACCGAATGCAACGAAATTTGACATCATTTCATTCAAAATTTTGTGGTACATGTGTTACTTGAGCAATATCTTATTGTTGCTTCCATTGCTAAGTTCAATTTATGAATACCTTGATGATCCCGTGATCTTAGCAAAATCAGTTTGTCTTTGTTGTGCAGTTCTTCAAGTCACAATCAAAATGATGGTATGCTACATCAGGCAAAATTGCTTTCAGGTATGCATATAAAATTTAATTTTATTAATAAACCTGGATGTCCTATTTTAAAAAAGATTAATTTTTAAATGCAATTTATATCTAACTATGTACTTATGTATGTATAACAATATTATATCATATATTTATAGAATAATACATACAAATAATTCTATAATTCTATATAGAGCAGAATATATAGTATATTTATAACTTTATCAATTATTATTAGGGATGCAATGGATATCTATCAACTATCCAGTATATCTGACCTCTCTGATTGGTTTTTTATAATCTGGCCGAATTGTGAAGAAGTTGTTTTCCATTATATAGAAATAATTATACATATTTAAAATTTAAATTAGTAAATATGCCGATACAGGAAGCTCGCCCCGATGACCTTGTCTTTGACATATGTTGTCAAAGTTATGATCCTGAATGACTTGCAAAATATTTTAGCCATCGCTCGTTATTAAAAAATTATTAACAAAAAAGTTTAAAAAATGATGTTCCTTTCTACATAAAACAAAATTTTCTACTTTAAAATATGTTCTACGACTTTTTACGCGAAGATTCATCCGCATGAAAAATCGTTACACTCCTTGATAGAGAGGGAGATAAGGTGGAACTCCATGTAGAATATCGTGCGTCTCTAGACAGAGGGGAGATGGGATGGAACTAGCTTCACGTGGAAGTCGTACGCCCCTTGGCAGAGGGAAGATGGTGTGAAACTCGCTTCCCATGCCTTCCTACATAGAGGAGAAATTCATTTCACAAAAAAGCTATTATGTATACAAAGGAGAGTGGAATAGTTTTTAATAATGTGGCAGAAATAAGATGTTACATTTTAATCGTTTTTGATTCGCACTTTTTAAGCACAACAAGGCTAATAAAGGTGAGCGATCCTCGTTTTCAATTCACTAACCGACTAATCAACGTTCTAGGCTGAACGATTTAATTTGATTTCTTATATTATTCTGCGGAAAAAGATCTATATACATTTTATTTTTTTTTATGTCATCGTTAAACAATTTTTTGTTTAAAAAAATCTGAACTCAGAAAAATTTCAAAAAAATTCTGTAAGATTAATTAAATCAAAATGGACATTTTTTTATTTCTGAAATTTTTTTGTTTAAATCAATCAGTTTTTGAGGTAAAAAAATGTCTAAACTTGAAAAATTATTACCTTTATTATCTTTTTTTCTCAGAAACTGGTCATCCAATCAGTATAAATAGAAAACGAATATATTCAGTTAATCTTAAACTATAACAAGAATTTTATTTTATTTTTATCTATGTTGTTATTGAGAGTAAAAACTTTATTATATAAGACGTCGCGAAGACGTGCCTTTATTATAATAAAATTTGCATTGTCAATGACCGTATCTACAGATTAAAATAAAATAAAATTTTTGTTATAGTTTAAGGAAATGTTGGAGTGACGGCCGAACTTAATCGAGGTCGATTTTATAGATTTTCATTTCCAATGTATAAGATCTCTGAGTTAATATGATCATGCAGGAAATTTGATTAATTGTCGACATTTTATTCCGTTTCCTATATAACCATCTCAGTTCAGGGACGAAAACATATATTAGGCTCGATCCCACAAATATAAGATTTATTTTAATTTTGAAAAATTTTCTGATTTTAGAATTGAAAAAAAATGAACCGGGATTAAAGTTAATCTTACATTTGTGTGATAATCAGATTTTAGGAATAAAGTTATGCACACATGCAATGTAGGCCGCGTTTCAATATATATCACCAATACTAAAAATCTGTAATATACATAAAGTACAGATTTTTAATTAACAGTTATATCAATACAAAAACGTATTAGTGCTTTTTTCTTACGTTTAATGACATTTTAGGACATAATGTATAATATTATCAATAAATTAATACGACATTGTACATGTACATACATATAACTCTTTTTGTTCTATCTAATAAAAAGAAATAAAAAGGTAATACATAGATATTGATATATTATTATATATATTAGACGAGGATATAACTTCGAAAAGTTCTCGGCTTGAAATGACCCCACAAATATTAAACTGTTACAATTTTAGAAAAGTTTGATCTTTCACAAGATTACTGTTAAAATTTCAGACAGATGTATTCATTATTCATTTTTTTATTTCAGTCATATCAAGCAATCACAATTTTTCTATCATAATGTTTCTACAATGCATCCACTCACATTTCTTTAACTACAGACGCAAAATTCTACGGAATTGGTTCCGCATCGTATTTCATCAGATAATCGAAATGCTTCTGGCAGTAAAGTAAATTAAAAATAATCAGCCCATAATAAATACCTTTATCTATAACTAGCTAAAACGATTTACAACTGTGGTATTTTGTTATAGTTCGCCAGCCCATTAACACTTCTGACATTAGATCATAATTAGGCAAAGCATAATTTACGATTGTGATTTTACTACATTATTTGTATGATAAATAAAAATGTTATAAAACATTTTCATGAATGACGTAAAGATATTAATCTTTTCCATTTTAGGTTTATAAAGTGCCTTTTAACAAGAAATGCACAACAGACAGTAACTTTTAACTCATTTTGGTTTTATAGAATTTTAACACATAACACAGTGTGATACAATACATCGTTACATTCTTGTTGTTCGCAATATACAAGGATAAGATGATCATTATGTTGTACTGAATGAGTCACTTGTTAGAAAGCACTCATAACTTTTCTTTTATCAAAGAAGGACAATTTTCTGCTATTATATTTTTTCCATTTTGTGGATACAAAATACTTTATACATATAATTAATAAGTCAAAGATTTTTTAAACGAACAATTATTATTATATATTAGTTATCATAAAATAAAAATCGTTTTTTTATTAAATAAGTACAATGCTATAACGTTTTTCAAACGTTTCGACTTACAAAGTCTTCCTCAGTGAAATACATTTTTAAATAACCTCTTACAAAGTCAATGAATTTACAATAATACAATAATAAAAATTGACGTCCTAGACTAATCTTACATACATATATCTTCCTTTAGATGTTACAGATCGAAATAAATATATAGTCAGAAGTTTGAAATCCGAATTATAAAAGTGTGTTTTACTAATCCTCGATTGTTATCGAGAATCCAGTTCAGTTAACGTTAATTTAATAAAAAATATACGGTCCGATCAAGATTTCCTTCAACGACTATCCTAATATATTCTGTGTAATGTTAATTTATAATTAAATGATTAATATAAATTAATTGAATAATAATGAGAAATTATATTCAAACTTACATTAATTTATATAGAATAGTCTATTGAATTAAAATAAAACTCAATAACTGTGTAAAATGAAACAGCTCTTGCTTGTCAGACGTTTTAAAATGGACTGATATTATAAGTTAAGTATGTATTGTTAAATAGTGACGTAAACAAGTATGTTCGAAAATGTTACAATCTTAAGCGAATGTCGTTAAGTATGTTAAAATAAAATCGATCCAACAGCTCAGTATCCTTCATTATTTATTCCGTTTTTTTAATTTTTTATGTTAACAATATATATATATATATATATTGTTAACATTAAAAAAAGGTATCTAGTAATAATCGCCAAATATTTCATGCAGGTAGAGTGGACTAAATTGAATCGAAAAGTCCTCTACCATTTTGTAAATTTTCCCAATAATTCCCCAATAGTTTCCCAATAGTTAACGAGATATTAATCCTTAAAAATAATCAAATTCTACTGCAAAGTGTATAATATCTTATCGATCGCTTGGCGCGTAGGCCGTGAAGAGCGGAGATAGCCTGGCAAGCGCGCTGTCCGAGCTATGATGGTTTGCGGCGGTGTGCGCGGCGCGGGGTGCTTGTCAGCCAATCCCCAACTCCCAAGGCCCGCGCGCCAAACGATCGAGGCATATACACTTTGCAGTAGTAGGCCAGGCAAGAGCGCGTTCGGCTATCTTTAAGGATTAATATCTCATTAACTATTGGGAATTTACAAATTAGTAGAGGACTTTTCGACTCAGTTTAATCCGCTCTACCTGCTCATGAAATATTTGGCGATTATTTCCAGACACCCTGTATGTACACATATAGTACATATATCATATCCCAAAATAATCGACAATTAACCCCTCAACATTAAAAAAAATAAAATTTCTATAACTCATTCAATTGCTCATCGTTTGCACATGTATGCACATTTTAAATTTTCGTTTGCACACTTTCAGTTTAAAAGTTATTCAAAAAACAAATTTGGGAAGGCCAACTACACACTAGCTCCCCAACTTCGAGCAATTTGGTTAAAAAAATCTTAATCAAAAGATTTTCGTTTGCACATTCCTAAACAAGTCGATTTTTTCTTTGCACACCTTTAGTTAAAAAGTTATTAACAAATGAAAGTTGGGGGTTAACTTTATTCAAAATACATATTCGGTTCGAATTTTAAAGATAGATTCAAAATAAAGTTTCTTCGATTCATAGACTATTTCTTTGAATCAAAATAAGTTGTGCATTGTTATTTCTGCACTTAATGAAAAATTTCTTTGATTTGATCGTTATTTTTTGAAATCAAATATATTTTTATTTTTCTCCAAGATACTCTTATTTCGGTTTAAAATAACTAATTATTTCTTCAATTTAAACGTACACTTTTACACTGGGTGTAGATAGTTTCATTAAATTTATTTACAATCTACCTACACATTTACAAATTAAAAATGAGGAATATCGGCTAATAGGAGTCATCTCATATAATGGCAGCGCAGAGCAAGAAATAAGACATCGCTTATTGTCAAAGAATTATAGGCATTGAGAAGAATATGATAGCCTCAAGAATAAATGTATAAAATTGCAATCTTTAAATACATTTGTCAAACCAAGCATCATAAGTTACATTAAATTAACAGATTGGTAGAAACTATTTTCTATTATATGAGATATATAAGATATATATAAGAGATATATATATATATATATATAAGAGATATATAAGAATAAATATAGATATTAATTGTCATTATGTACGATAGAGATATCTCAAAACAAAAAATTTAAAAAGTACAAATCTCACTTTTTGCAATAACTTAGCGAAACAATCTTTTATCAGGAATCATCATTTTCATGATACAATAATTCGTTATTAACTTTTTTATTCGTTTTCTATATTTATTCTTATATTATATATCTCATATAATGGAAATTATTCTCTCTAATCTGTTAATTTAACGTAACTTATGATGCTTGGTTTGATAAATGTATTTAAAAATCAATTTATTTCTCAATAGATAATTCCTAAAATAATATTTGTCATTATGTCTCAACATTCTTTTACTTACTCTGTGATCACATATGACAGTTGAATATATTGTTCTAAATAGTTGATACAATATGGTACTATTTTGTAATTTGTAATAAAAAGATTTTATCTAAATGTAGCACTTGTGAAGTTGATTATTAAAATTCATTTATAACTTTTGATGCCTATTTCTACCAATACAGTTTAATTTTAATCTTGATTCAACTCTTCATTTTTTTCTAGTTCTAAGAATTAGAAACCAAGATTGATATTAATTTCTGTTCATATTGTAGAATGCATATTAATCAGAGATATAAGAATAAAAATCTGTCGCTCAGGTAGATAAATAAATTTAATGAAACTATTTATACTCGTGTAAAAGTTACATTTAAATTGAAGAAATAATTATTTTAAACTGAAATAATAGTATCTCAGAGAAAAATAAAAATATATTTGATTTCAAAAAATAACGATTAAATCAAAGAAATTTTTCATTGAGCACAGAAATAACAATGCACAACTTATTCCGATTCAAAGAAATAGAATCGAAGAAACTTTATTCTGGATCTATTTTTAAAATTGGAACCGAACATACTTTTTGTTATATAAAGGTAATCTCCAACTCTCATTTATTAATAACTTTTTTAAAGGTGTGCAAATGAAAAATCGATTTATTTAGGAATGTGCAAACGAAAATCTTTCGATTAAGACCTTTTTAAACCAAATTGTTCGAAGTTGGGGGGGGGGCTAGTGTGAAGCCTCCTCAAATTGTTTTTTGAATAACTTTTAAATTGAAAGTGTGCAAACGAAAATTCAAAATGTGCATACAATGAGCAATCGAATAAGCTATAAAAACTTAATTTTTTTAATGTTAGGGGCTAACTTCACGACGGCGATGTGCGCGGCGCGGGGCTTTTGGCAGGCAATCCCCGCTCCCCACAGAGAGCCAAGTGATTGCTAGGCGTATACATTTCACAGTAATAGATTGGGCGGGCGCGCATATTCGGCTCTCTTTAAGGATTAATATCTCATTAACTATTGAGAAAACTTGTAAAATGATACAGAACTTTTCAATTCAGTTTAATTTGCTCTACCTGCTCATGAAATATTTGGCGATTATATTGAGACACCTTGTATATATGTATATATGTATATATGTATACATACATGAGGATGTAGAACTACACTATACTGACAATAATAATACTGTTGCGCGGCAACGAACGCGTTGTGAACGCGGGTCATACTTGTTGCAGCTGATTGACTCGTGTAACGCCTTGTTTCCTACAGTATACAGTATACGCAAAATACGGTTTGTAGTTCGTGCAGTAGATAATATTGGCGCACAGGAGAATCCATTTATTTTACAATAAACCAATATTACTGCGATTACGACATTAAATAATGATCCATCATGTCTGTTTCTTATTTTGTAATTTGGAGACACGTGTCTCGGCGCTAAGCATAGCGTGAGATATTGCCGTGCCTTCTTTACGAGCTAGTGAGTTGCGCCGGATCAAGATTATCGGATCTCAATAACGGCTGTTCCGAATTTTAAATTCACTTAATCGATAGCTTACACTTCGATTGTATTGTACGTGCTTTTATTTGTTTTCTATGCACCCTATAAGCAGAAATATTACGACGCAAAGTCCAGATCTGTATCTTTTCAGACTCAGTCGTCATTGTCGATCCACATTCCATGCATTCCTTTAGTGTCCTGACATTCTTTACGCAAAGACTCAGATATCAAACACATATTATTTTGACGTCAAATTTTGGTCATTTACTGACCATAGATAACGGTAACTGAATCATAAAATGCCAATTATAAGAGTTCTTTACATAGAAGTCGTAGATAGATGTAAAGTCTAAATCATAGGAAATTTTCATTTTTAATCGAGTATTCTTCCTATATTTGATTGTGATTGGTTGGTTTTCTACTTAAGACTTTACGACTATCTACGACTTCTATGTAAAAGATCCTTATAACTGGCGTTTTACGATTCAGTTATGACCTATCATTGTATTGAAGCTTAGCCTCAAATATCAATATAGCTATGCTGATGTTATTAATTATCATTTTAACGTAAAAATAATAAATGCTATCACTACCTGTGATTATATAACGTATTAATTAAGACAAATATATAAAAATAATAATTTACAGCCGAAATTTATTGAAGAACTTTATAACAGTCAGAAGGATTTTATAACAGTTACATGCATAAATTGCATGTGTGTGCCCTGGTAGAAACTTCCTCGTCAGTACCACAAATGCCATGATACTGACCAACGATACTTTGCCACTGCTTTGCCACGCCATAATCTCATAAAAAAATCTGACATAGGTGTACAACTTTGCTTCCGCCGTTTTTTTTCCGAAATTCAAGGCTTTATTGTAAAAAACTGGTTATACATTTATGATTCAAAGTATTGTCCATCGCTGGCCACTACTTTCTCCCATCTTTCGGGTAGCGTACGAATCCCGCGTCGAAAAAACTGGTCATCTTTTGAGACTATCCACGAATCGATCCAATTTTTTACTTCTTCATAAGACCGGAAGTGCTGGTCAGCCAGGCCGTGTGCCATTGATCGAAACAAGTGATAGTCAGAGGGAGCAACGTCTGGAGAATACGGCGGGTGGGGTAGGACTTCCCATTTCAACGTTTCCAAGTATGTCTTGACCACTTTCGCAACATGGGGTCGAGCATTGTCATGCTGCAAAATCACTTTATCGTGTCTCTCGTTGTATTGCGGCCGTTTGTCTTTCAATGCTCGGCTCAAACGCATCAATTGCGTTCGATACCGATCGCCTGTGATTGTTTCAGTCGGTTTTAACAGTTCATAATACATTACGCCGAGCTGGTCCCACCAAATACAGAGCATGACCTTGGCTGTCAAAATCACCGTTCTTGAAGCGTTGAAACCACTCACGACACGTTCTTTCACTAATAGCGGCCTCACCATAAGTATTTGAGAGCAATCGATGAGCCTCAGCCGCAGATTTTTTTCATATTGAAGCAAAAAATTAAAACCTCCCGCAAATGACGAGAATTTGGCTCGTAAACTGATATTTTCAATCGAAACTTTATGATGCAGACACAAATCGACTAATGTTTCTATGGGGTTATGTTGACAGATGCCCAAGTTTATTGTATGACGTCTATGATCTATTTATTTCGACCACCGCTAAAGCCATCTATAGGAAAACGGCAGAGGCAAAGTTGTATACCTAATAGTTCAAAGCCTAGTCTTGTGATTGATACAGATCTGGTATGGAAATAGCTTAGCACTCGCATTTTAATAAAATTTATTAAATAATCTAACGTAGCCCATGTCCGGACCTTGGCTCGCGCCTCATATGAAAATATTACCGCAGCGTTTATTCGCATCACAGTATTTCGTGGCTGTGACGGTGATTTTCTATTCTGAATAGTCGTAAATTTTAAAGATTAATATCTCATGTTCGCAGGGCAGAGTAACGCTTTTTTCTGCCAAATTCCTTCGTTTTATACAAAATCAGATCAAGTAAGCCTAATTTTATTGATTTGTGAGCAGTGGCAAATTAAATTATTATCTTTTTTTCTTATGAAATCTTCATTTTTACACGAAAAATCAATAAAATTAGAATCTGGCAGGAAAAAGCATCATTCTGCTTCGCAAACCTGAGATATTAAACTTACGACTATTCAGGTTAAAAAATCTGTCACTGTCTGGGTGCTGGTAAGTATTGTGCCGCAGTCGAGCACAATTGCTTCTCAAAGAAGAATGGCAACAAGAATGCGTTAGACTGGGAAAGGAAAACACTAGAACACAAACAACACAGTCAAACATTTACGCTTAAAAATAAAACATTCATATCACAACACTCAGATCGCAGTGAGAAACACGTCCGCCACGATCAAACCATAATGGAAAAAATATAAAGTGAAATACTCCCGTGGATGCGCAGTAGGAGAATGAATTTAGATTTGATTGGCTGTTCCTGTACAACCAGCGTTATTATACGCAGGAAAGTGCATAATAGGGAATATTTATTTAATTGGTTATTTCTAGTATTGCTATCATTATGCGCAATGTTTCACCTTATATTCTTTCAACCATGGATCGAACGATCTCTCGAGATTGAGGATAATATCTTTGTCATTATCTAACTAAGATAATAAATACCAGCATATTATTTCATTTCCTTGTAATTTCTTCAAATATTAATAATATTAAATTGTCAGCAGAAGCATAAGCTTTAAATACCTTAGTATTAATTAAAATTATGAATGATTGACATAGAAAAAACTATTATACAAATGATATTTTGATTTGCATCAGTATAAATCAATGAGAAATCAAAGCATAAAATCAAAATTATGTATTTGCTAACTGAAAAGCAGTACCAAAATAATGACGTGATGGAAACATCGGTTGGTTAATTTTTGGTCACTTGATATCATTCGTATCAATGACCAGAAGTTGATGTCAAAGTGATATCAAATGTGTTTGCTGGGGAACGATAATGATATACATAATCTGCGATCTGTACTACGATAGTGTCTCGGTCAGTTTTGTCAAAACAATAAAATCGGTAAAGTCGGTAATAATAAAACACGCTGGTAATTGTTAAAAACTAGGAAATGATAATGAAAAAGTAATTTATTTGATCTCGAGAATTCCATTTATAATTTATTATTTAACAAAAAGACATCAAATGAAAACAAAATTATGCACTATATTTATTATCTAATTCAGAAGATGATGACAAAGCGATTTATTCGATCTCCATTTGTTTATAACTTAATATTTAACAAATGAAATCGGATGTAAACAAAAAATTACACCCTGGTAATTGTTAACTGTAAGGAAATAATAGGAACTAATAATGAAAAAGTGATTTATTCGTCATCAATCTATATTCGTTTATAAATTAATACACAATGAAAGGAAATCGAAGAGAGACGAAATTATACATTACATTTGTTACCAATCCAGAAAATGACAAAGCAATTTTCCGACCTGGATCTTCATTCATTTCTAACTTAGTATTGTATAAAAAGAGATTAGATAGAAACAATATTATTATATTGTTACATCCAGCGGACTCCCACGACTCTTTTTTTTCCTGGAAATCTGGAATTCGTTGAAATAAAGAAACAACTAAGAATAACGAATAAAGAAGAATAAATTGAGCATTATAGCCTAGAGAAGACCAAAAATTTTCTTTTCCTACACCAAAAATTAAAACGAAGAATTCAGTTCTTCTCATAAATGTCCCTCCGAGATAAACTAAAAATCGAGGCACATGCACGAGCAGCGGAACACCAAAAGGACATCGAGTTTGTGTCCCTCGAACACTACGACTAAAATAACAATAAATATGTCATTGGAAGCATAAGACCGCCAAAATACTTTTTAATGGTCAAGTTGCGAACGATTCTCACGAGTCCGTGATCATAAAACCTAAGAAGCGACACGCAACGTTCAGAGATAGATTCTGGGTAATCTTGTGCCGACGCTGCACGTGCACTTTCTTGACGCACTGCACATGCGTTTTCTCATAAATATTAAGATTAATTCTTTCCCACACTAGACTCCGGTTAACATCCTTCTTTTTCCAAAATCTTAACCAATCCGAGAGCAAAGAAAAATCCTAATACTAATTAACGAAATCTATTCCACCAATCCTTGAGTAATCGGGAGTGATTAGTATAAAAACTGCAGTTCCGCAGTCTTCAATGTGATTTTTCTTTGAGTTTTAGAAGCTATAGTTGTGTCGGGATCTTTGAAAAAGGCTTCATCTGATTCTCGAAGCCTTTTTCTCCAGTAGAGTCAGTGCAACTTAGTAAAACTATACTTCATCAATTTAAGACCAACAGCAGCTGGCTGATCGGAGAAATTGACGAAGTGGATCTGGCACCCAGCATCCTACAGCTGACGGCACCTTCTCCGACGGTTATCTTATACATCGCTATCGCCAAGTAGTAAGTCTTTGATTTCGCTGCAGAACACTAGGTGGTCCTTCTTCTTCTTGTGTACTCCCTCTTTAAAGACGATTAAATTTTTAGTGCGTTCTTCCACCCCTCATCACTTAGCGGGGACTAACAATGTGCGCCGATTCATTGTCTATGTCCGCTCTAACTCGCGGACACGAACAGTCGGAAAACTCTCGAGAACAATCTCCGCTAATTCAGGCATCGGCCCAAGAACAAACTTCGGTCTTTCAGTCTCCAGCCTCGACTCTATCATCGTTATTAGAAATTTCTTACTTCCCTGTCTAGAATCTAGACTTCTTCGATGATCTCTTCCCGTCCAGTCCCCCTGTTTTACATCCGATATCACTATCCCCATTGAGGGGGCGGTTGCGAGACAGGAAATTGAGGAATTTCCTGTCTCGCAACCGCCCCCTCAATTTCTCCTGTTCAACCTGACGCTTATTCTCCCGCTAGTCACCTTCCTCTTCTCTTTCATAACGCCCATCAATTGTTGGAATACATGTCCTACTTTATTTCTTTCATTAACGATTGGATGGTAGCCAGCATGGTTGCTGGATCCATTTGCTTTTTTCAGTCCCCATACCATCCCTCATTCTCATTGGTCCTTTTTCCCTCCAATCATATAAGTTCACATAAATTTAATTTTCCCCTTTCTTTTTAAATTCTCCGTAATCAAAATAATGCCAGTATTACACACAACTCTTTTTCCACACACACACTACACACCACACATACACACACACACACACACACACACACACACACACACACACACTCCCACATACACATCCGTATGGTAATATATTTCAAAATAAAGAACCAAAGAAAAATTTTGTATTTTATTTAAGAAAAATGTATTCCTAAATATTTCTTTTATTATAATGCTATTAAATCTAACCCTCGTTTGTTAATTTGAAAAACCTATTCTTGTAAGCTATTCCGCGGTTGCGCTTCGTCCTCTCCCCGATCATTTGGATTAAGTTCCATGATCGAAAGCCAGGACATACAGACATACTGGCGTTAAAAAGCGCCCTCGCGGCACACTGACCCAATTTGGGCCTTTTAAATTAAAAGTACATCCGATCCGTGTGTCCGTTTAGCGGAGCATGAGTTTGTACTTCATCCTCCATTCGACCCCCCCCCCTTCCGGTTCATTAGGAGCCTCGATCGGATGAAGCGAAATGTCTCTCGATTTCCGCGTCGGTCCTTTCCCACAGTTCCCTTGCAGTTCGGAATCTGGACACGACCAAATCAGTCTAATAATTCGATTCCTGTTGCGTTCACCCCCTCAGCTTCATACATGCGGAGTTTGGACGTAACAATATCTTTAATTCTTCTTTAAAGCTTATTATATAAAAATTATTTCACAAAGGAAAAGACTAAATAGGAGTTAATTTTAGTCTTCTCCAATTATCGTAAAAACACATGAAAACTACAACTTTGCTTCCGCCGTTTTCCTATAGATGGCTTTAGCGGTAAGTGATGGTCGAAATAAATAGATCATACAATAAACTTGGGCATCTGTCAATATAACCCCATAGAAACATTAGTCGATTTGTGTCTGCATCATAAAGTTATTCTCGATTGAAAATGTCAGTTTACGAGCCAAATTCTCGTCATTTGCGGGAGGTTTTAATTTTTTGCTTCAATATGAAGAAATCTGCGGCTGAGGCTCATCGAATGCTCTCAAATACTTATGGTGAGGCCGCTATTAGTGAAAGAACGTGTCGTGAGTGGTTTCAACGCTTGAAGAACGGTGATTTTGACGTCGAAGACGTCAGCATAGCGGTGGAAGAGAGAAGGTTTTCGAAGATGCAGAATTGGAGGCATTACTTGAGCAATGCTCGTGTCAAAATCAAGAAGAATTGGCACAATCATTGGGAGTGACTCAACAAGTCATTTCAAAACGCCTCAAAGCCATGGGAATGATTCAGAAGCAAGGAAATTGGGTGCCGTACGAATTGAAGCCGAGAGATGTTGAACGGCGTTTGTTTGCTTATGAACAGCTGCTTGAAAGGCAAAGACGGAAGGGATTTCTGCATCGCATTGTGACTGGGGACGAAAAATGGGTTCATTACGATAATCCCAAGCGCAGAAAATCATGGGGAGTTCCCGGCCATGCTTCCACGTTGACGGCCAAACCGAATATTCACGGCTCCAAGGTCATGTTCTGTATTTGGTAGGACCAGCTCGGCATAGTGTATTATGAACTGTTAAAACCGATTGAAACAAAACACAGGCGATCGGTATCGAACGCAATTGATGCGTTTGAACCGAGCATTGAAAGATAAACGGCCGCAATACAACGAGAGACACCATAAAGTGATTTTGCAGCATGACAATGCTCGACTCCATGTTGCGAAAGTGGTCAAGACATACTTGGAAACGTTGAAATGGGAAGTCCTACCCCACCCGCCGTATTCTCCAGACGTTGCTCCCTCTGACTATCACTTGTTTCGATCAATGGCACACGGCCTGGCTGACCAGCACTTCCGGTCTTATGAAGAAGTAAAAAATTGGATCGATTCGTAGATAGCCTCAAAAGATGACCAGTTTTTTCGACGCGGGATTCGTACGCTACCCGAAAGATGGGAAAAAGTAGTGGCCAACGATGGACAATACTTTGAATCATAAATGTATAACCAGTTTTTTAATAAAGCGAATTTCGGAAAAAAAACAGCGGAAGCAAAGTTGTACACCTAATAAATTGTTTATGAAGATATTCAATACAAAATATGATATTAAACCTACTTACTTTCCTAAAAAAAGTAAAGAAGACGCTAAGAATACATATTTCTCTAATAAGACCTAAATATCCAACCCAATTAATAGTAGTTCTAATTTTTCTTCAAGAATATTTTTTTTGAAGGTCTTCTTATTTCAATCCAAGTAATGACATTTTAATTCTCTGTCCAAAATTATTATTCTTCAAAAAAAAATTAATATATCAAATGAAAAATTAAAACCCAGATGCTATAGTCTTAACTAATCAAGTTAAATTCTATCAAATTAGAAAGTAAGACACAAACAGTACTATCCTTTGTTATTTACTTTATTTTAATAATATGTATCATTCGTATAAAAGATTTGCTGTCAATTGGTGCCAAGTTAAATTCCATATAATTCGGATACCAAATTAATAAATAACTTTAACGATAAATGTTATTTCTATAAAAGATTTGATGTCAAGAATTGGCGCCAAATCCCAAATATCAAATTAAGTAAAAAATACAATCTGTAATTGCGGACCTTGTCCATTCAAGTGTTATTACAAAAAATAAAAGAAGTAAATACTTGGTGCTGCTAGAGCAAATAATAAAAACTATAAAAGCAATTAAAAAATTATAATAGCAGTTAAAAAAATAAATAATAAATGATTATTACAATTTTAATGTAATAATGAACTTAATCTGAATGTTACAATAAATAAAAATAGAGTTTACTGTTTTTTTCTTTTTTTCTTATAACAATAAGTTTTTATAACATAAGTCTTATAAATTTATCTTAAACTTATATATACTATCTACCTATATATTTATCTATATATTATTGGATGTGGGAAAAAGTTCGTGGCGATTTTTTAGTATTAGTGTTTTTCTGAGAGTATTAAAATCAATTTATTTAAACCAAATATGCTCCATTATTTTCTATAATATTTTGCCATTTTTGGGGCAGAGCCATAATTTCATCGCGAAGAACTTCTGTGGTTTCTGATCGAAAAACTCAAGTGATTTTCACAGGCCTTTTTTGAAGCTAGCTTTACACCATTAAGAGAATTCTGCAGAGACCTAAACAAATGATAGTCTGAGGGTGCTATGTCAGAACTATACGGTGCATTAAAACTTCCCAGCCAAGCTCTCGCAATTTTTGCCGAGTTATCAAAGATGTGTGTGGTCGAGCGTTGTCATGATGGAAGACGACACTTCTCCTATTGATTAATTCTGGCCGCTTCCTCTCAATTGCTTGTTGTAATCTCTGTAGTTGTTCACAGTAGAGTTCGGAATTAATTGTTTAATTGAACGATAATAGCTCATAGTGAACGATTCCCTTCCAGTCCCACCACACACACACAACATCATCTTCTTCCTCGTCAATCCAGGTTTTGAGATTGCTTGCGCCTTCTCTCCTTTCTTTATCCACGATCTTTTTCTAGTTGGATTGTCGTAGGTGATCCATTTTTCATCACCAGTTATCATTCTCTTCAGAAATGACTCAATTTCATTCCGTTTTAATAGCGTATTACAAATGTTAATTCGGTCCATCATATTCCTAACACTCAACTTATGAGGAACTCAAACATCAAGCTTCTTTTTGTATTCAGCTTTGTATAAATGATTTAAAACTGTTTTGTGATCGATGTCTAGTTCCCTGACAATCTCCACAGTGCTCACATGCTTATCACGTTCGACTTTTACCAGTCATCGGACTTTTTAGTGATTGATCGACCGGAGCGAGGTTCATCTTTCACATCGAAATTTCCAGCACGAAAGCGAGCGAACCATTTCCGTGCTACTGATTTTGATAGAGTATCTTCACCGTAAATAGCACAAATTTTTTCACAAGTCTGTGCAACATTCTTGCCTTTATCGTAGTGATACTGCAAAATGTAGCGAATTTTTTCCTTATTTATTTCCATTTTCAAAATAAAGTAACTTTTGATTCACTTCACCGATTTCAATTTTTTTCGGCTCAAAACAAAGGTTAAAATGTCATTTTTTTAAACGCCCGTCTAGTATTGCCGATGCGATTAGTTGCCGAGCATTTAATGCCATCTAGCGAGAAAAACGCCACGAACTTTTTTCCACACCCAATATATCTACTTACGCTGGATACTTTTACTGTTATGGAAAAATCTCATTTTTCTTATTTTACATTTATATTTTTAGCCCTATGTTATACCGTGGTCTAGCAGCGTCAAGTGTTTACAATTTTTAACTTTTTGTGAATGGTCATAACGAAATTACGGATTGTATTCTTTCTTAATTTGATATGAGATTTAACTTGATGCCAGTTCTTGATATCAAATTCTTTATTGGAATAATACATATCATTAAAATTAATATTATTTATTTATTTTGGTATTCGAATTACATAAAATTTAACTTGGCGCCAATTGTTGATATTGTATCATATCTTTTTTTACGAATAATACATAAAATTTTGAGAAATTTAACTTGGCATCAATTTTCATATTAAATCTTTTATACGAATGGTACATATCATTAGAGTTAAGTAAATAACAAAAGATGGTACCATTTGTATTTTACTTTTTATTTGTATTTTTTACTTTTTTGTATTTTACAAAGAATAATTAAAGTTGGGCTTTTAAGATAAAAATTAAACAATAAATGAAAAACGAGCAATTAAGAGCCTAAATTCGCAATAATTCAAGCGATTATATCAACATATTCTCAGTACTGTATATAGCAAATATCGAACGTTTCGGCTTAATTCACGCCATCTTCAGCAGTCTAGTATAATAAAATCTTTTGATGAATAATTCCAAACATCTTGGTAGTCTCGTATAATACAACTTCCTTAATACAATTCAAGTTGTCGCAAATCAAAGTGATCGAGTGCAAGGGAGTCTCCCAGATTACGAAATCAGAAGTATGTAACCGTCATTTAGTTGTTAGATTAAGTGCGAGAAATAAAAAAAATAATAATATATATAAGAAGGACAGTTACCATAAAGAAAGATCACCAATTTATTATTATAT
Organism: Atta colombica; assembly: GCF_001594045.1. Classification (NCBI taxonomy): domain Eukaryota; kingdom Metazoa; phylum Arthropoda; class Insecta; order Hymenoptera; family Formicidae; genus Atta; species Atta colombica. Next base: position 169,836 of record NW_017259588.1, read on the forward strand.
GAAAATTCACTTACTGCATTCCATAACTGTACAATAAAATATTATAAATTAAATAATGATGGGTAAAAAGAATATCACAACGCCAAGCATCTTTAGCGATATATTCACAGTATCAAAGCAAAGTCACGTATATGAATTAACATGAAAGATTAAGTATTACATAAACAACAATATCAAGAAAGTAAATGTCGTCGAATAAAAGAAAATACATAAATAGAAAATTAAGTATAGTCAAATGATTCCAAAACTGAGTTAAAATTTATTATGATTGTATAAGCATGGTACAAGAATTCTGATTTTTCAAATTTAATCCATTCTCTTGCATATTAATTGAGCATTTCTGACATCAACTTTTTACCAAAAAATTATCTAAAATTTTTGTGTTATTCCAATCAAATTCAAATCTATGTTCTGAAACAACAGAAAAATTACCACTTTTTTAATTAATTTTTGTGTTCATTAATTTTGGTCTTTAATTTACGATCCACATAGGAAGCGTTATAATTTTTACAATCTTGTATGCAACATTTTTCTTAGAATCGTGTGGTAAAATGTCTTTCTGAGTTTTGATGATTCAAGTTTATTTAAACTAAAAAAAGATAATCTGACATTAAGATTCTTAGTAATATTCTTAAATTTATCATAAATATCGTAAAAAGGATATAATAAATCTAGAGATTATTTTGTTTTCATTCACTATTGTCAGATTTATCTATTTATTTTAACGTCTTGCATTTTAAAAGAAATCTTAATTTTAAATTGATAGTGTCAAAGATAAACTTGATCGTAAATATTGTCCAAAAATATTGTCTATTGTTTAATAATAAAATTGAAATTTTCCATATGATATCTCGGATGAGAAAGTAAAGAACTTTGTCAATCATGCTCATTAGAACACCTCTCTTTTGTGAGAACGGATGGAGAAACTGCTGAAGTATCTGCTCGGTTTGTACATACAAATTGAATTTCAATTTTTCGCTCGCGTTAATTATAGTCACATCCAAGAAATATATAATTATAATTTAAATAATTACGTGAACTGTAATTTTGGATATAACGAGTTAAATATCTCCAAAAATTCATCAACTAAATAGAGACAGTAGTCGCGATGTCATCCATATATATAATAAAATGGTATATATAATAGCTCAGTTCCAAACCTTCTCAAAGTTTCGTTCCCTAGTTCTTTCATAAGCAAATCTGCAATGATGGGAGACAATCCCATGGGTGTTCCAAATTTCTGAATGTAACTTTTATCGTCAAAAAAAAACTAGACTCTAATATTAACTATAAAGCTTTAATGAATTCATCCTTTGCAAGAAATGAAAGGCCATCTATCTGATACATTTTTCACAGCTAAATCCAGCGGAATGTTTGTAAAAAGTGATATTGCATCAAGTGGACGTATTTATTATTGAGTATTTATTATTTAAAGAACGACCATCTAATTTTTCCACTAATTTAAAGTTATTATCAATGTAAGTATGCGGGTTTCGGAACGTTATCTTTAATAATGTTATGCAAAAACGGAGCTAATGCATACAAAGGGCTATCAATTGATGAAATTATCATTCTCAACCTTCCTTACTCTTTGGGAATTCATAGGATCTGGAATATCACTGCAATATAGTTTTTATACCATACATTATCGAATTGATAAAATCCAAATTCTTCCATTTCGTCAATAAGATTCTTATTGATTTAGTGATCTTTTTTATTGGATGCCTATTAATCGCCGTGTATGTGCTACTGTTCTAACATGTTGACCAATTTTTGTTTGTATTCGTCCTGGTCCATAATATAACAGTCACATTACCTTATCTGCTCTCGTAATAATACCATATTCTTTGATTGCTTTTGATAAAACTCTTAGTCATTTTAATAAATTGGTGATTTTTCTTTATAATAACCTTCTTACATACTACCCTGCTGCAAATTATAGGCAAATTATAGCAAATAGGATCCCCTATTTAGGATCATAATGGTCTCGTGTGGGACCGTAATAGTCTCCTGTGGGACCATAATGTTCTCGTGTGGGACCATAATGGTTTCTTGTGGGGTCATAATGGTCTCGTGTGAGACCGTAATGACGCCACAATCTCCTATGAGTTCCATATAAGAATAAGAAGATCATAATACGATATTGAAAATGAAAACCTGTAATATCGACCTTGATTAAGTTCTGCCGTCGTTCAGCATCCCCTTAAATAATTATTTATTTTATGGATCTTTGGCAACCCATAAGTAGAATGATCTATGTACTTCTTGTCCTTCCATCTAGTTAAAAGTGTACGCGTTTGTAGTTTGTCATTCTATTTGTAGAATCTTTTTTTTTTATTAATACTTATAAATATGTAATTTTATCTGAATAAAATTTTGTTCACTTTTTTTGTTATAGTCCGATAAATTAATTTTTACCATCGAATTGTCTTTATCTGTATGAGTAATTAAAATATCATGGTTTTTTTAAAATGAATTGTTTTACAATATTTATTCCTTTCTTCAATAATTTATAATCAACATTATTGACTTAATTACTGTGTTCGATTTTTTCTAGAACTTATATATAATCATTTCTAATGGAGTTTTATATGTTGTCGTATAATTTATTAATGTTTTGTTTTTAAGAAATTTAACAAATTCTATGGTCATTTTTTCTGTATCAATAATTTTATTAGATAAGTAAAACCCTTGTCCAAGTTGTAAAATAATTTTAACAATTTCTGATATGTCAATATTACTTAAATAATCCATTCATTATTAATATTCTCTAATTTAAATTTTTCTTCAAAGACGAATTGATATCATAAGAAGATATTTTATTCTTAGAAAGAATAAATTCTATGTTTTTTCAATATTGTTGTTAATATTGCATTATTAGTATTAATATTATTTGAATTAGACCATAATACATTAAACTTAAACAAAAGCAAATAATTCAAATTGGATAATTCAAATTGGATAATTGCTTTGGAAAAATTAAAACAAATAAAAAATAGAGTAAAAAACGGGCAATTAAGAGCCTTAATTAAAACGCGATAATTGATGCGAAGAAAGACTTGACCAATCACAATGGTCAGATGATCAAATTATTCAAATGTGATTTGTTAATTCTTTCTCTGTCCGAGATCTCGGACCGATTTTTAGCATCATAGACATCGGGCTTGAGGTCTTTTCATGTCAATGTTCAACGCTCATTTTCGGCATCAAAATATGGTAAGTCACGTAATGAAAATTGACGAATCAACCGTCAATTTTGATCACGTGACAGCATGAAAAGATAAATTTTTATAAATGTCACATAAGAAACAAAGACTGCTAACTGTGAAACGCGAGATATATTTCGTGTCGAGAAATTGGCTCAATCTTTCTTTGTCTGATATACTTTATAATGTATCTTTTTCTTTCTAACTTTCATAATTTAATTTAATTTAATTTAATTTAGTTTATTGTAAAGCTATGAAAAAGACTATATATTAAGAGCAATATACAATACATAAAGTATAATACAATAGACTATAGTTAACATAAACATAAATAGACAATAGTAGCTTACAAATGGTTAGGCGTTAACAAAATTGCTGTTACAAAGACTACCAGTAACAAAACTAGAATAAAACAACAATAAGAGGTACTAATAGCTGAAATCATGCGCACACACACGCATACGCATATGCGCATACACACCAATTACATCAATCTCGTTTAAATATTGTGAGTGATACGATGAAATGCGAGGCAGTGAAATGAAAAGAGGATAGAGAGGGAGAGGTTTTTATTGAATCAGGAGGGGAATTAAAACTATTTGACAAAGGTGTAGAAAAAAGCGGCATAAAAGTGGACTGATATATAGAGAAGGATAAATAATTTTGGTATCTGATGTCAAGAGGATTAAAAGAGGAATAATATTCAGAGTTTAACTGAAGGAGACGTCGTAGATATAGAAGAGTATTGGAATGAAGGAGAGAAAATACAAGACAGCACAGGAGAATAAAACATTGCCAAATCTTAAGCCAGCTAGATCTCTAGTAATACGGAGATATATGATTGCATTTATGAACACAATAGGAGAAGTGGAGATAAGAATTTTGGATACGCTTTACACGATTTAGCAAATGTTGGTTAAGAGCCGAAATGTAGATGACATCAACGTAATCAAATAAAGAAATAACAAGTAATTGAGAAGTGAGAAATTTTGGAGAGCAGGAAAAGATGTGGTGAAGAGGATAAACAAGACATAAACGAGCACAAGCAGCCCAACACGGCCACGTATGACTCGAATGATCATGAAGAATCAACATGGACATCAAGAATCTTAGAGGATAGAGAATAGAGGAAGAGCGAGGAATTGGAATTACGAGAAATGTCGAAGGACTGAATACGGGATAACAATGTTGAGGAACCGACAATCAGACAAGAATGATTTAAAAAAGGATTTAGATGCAGGCATTATTAGTGGACCATTCGGTAATAGATTTTAAGTCTGTATTTAAAGCAGAACAGGTTGGTAAAGCATCGAAAGTGAAAGGATTTGAGAAGAATTACATCATCTACATACATGAAGAGCTCGGAGGACAGAGAAACATTAGACAAATCAGAGATAAAAATATTAAAGAGTAAAGGTCCGAGATTGGAATCCTGGGGAACAGAGAGCATGAGTAGAGGAGAAAAGAAAAAAAGATTAAATACGAGGACTTGTGCGGTTGTAAGGAACGAGCAGATTAGCGAGAGAGCAGGAGGAAGACCGCATAACTTGAGTCTGACTAAAAGTAGGGTCATGATTGACGATATTGAAAGCCTTTGTGAACGCAACGATGGAAGGCGACAATTGTCGAAATTATAAAATACGAGTTAGAGATGTGAAGCAATTCTGTCGTCATACTGTGAGATTGACGAAAATTAGACTGACAGGAGGGAAGGATATTAAAATTTGTGAGATTGATGAAAATCAGACTGACAGGAGGGAAGGATATTAAAATGTGAGACAAACGCATTAAGATATGAAAAGCTGATACACTCAAGTAGTTTTGAGAAGAAAGGGGGGAGCGAGATAGGGCGAAAAGATGAAGGAGAAGAAGAGTTATTAGGAGTTAGTTTTAGGAATGGGAAGAATAATTAAGTGTTTTCAGGAAGAGGGAAAGGTATTGTGAGAAAGGGAGAAATTTAACATATAAAGAAGGGGATCAAGACATTGAAGAAGGCACAATAAGAGCATGCGACCGGAGAGATCGAGAGGTCCAGGCGAATGCGTTTAAAAATATTGTAGAGATTGCTGGAAGTGATTGGAATAAAATTGAAGGTCGAGGAAACATGAGAAGAGAAGAAAAGAAGGTGAATATAAGAGTTAGAGGAATAAAAGAAAAAAGGTAGAGTATCAAGAAAATGATTATTCAGGAGGAAAGGGTTTATAAAGTGCAGAGATATAGAAGACAATTTATGTCTTAAATTAAATAAATTTTGAATATAGAAATTAAAAACAATGTCAGTGCCAGTAACCAATATATAATAAATAAAAATATATCACCAACGCAATAAATACTATATTGTTACATAAGTTAGGAAATGATAATGACAAAGCGATTTATTCGATCTCGATTTATTCGATCTCTATTTATTCATAACTTATTATTTAACAAAAGAAGAACGAAAAGAAAATTATACATTTATTAATTGTTGTCATTTCCTAACTTAGTTAATAAATACTAGTGTATACTCAAGAAGCAAGTCAAATAGCTTCAAAATAACATCAAAATGACATCAAAATGAATCGAAAATGATTGAAAAATTATTTTTAATGATCCTTTTGGAATCATTTTGATATCATTTTGATATCATAATGACTTATTATTCTATTTGGGTAATTCCATTTCCGTTTGATCTTTTTTTTTAAATAATAATTATAAATAAATAGAGATAAATCGTTTTTTTCATTATTATTTCCTAGCTTAGTTTACAATTACCAACGAATAATTTTGTTTTCATTTGATTTTCTTTTGTTAAACATTATAAACATTATAAACATTATAAATAAGTTATAACCAAATGGAGATTGAGATCGAATAAATCGTTCTGTCACTATCTTCTGGCTTAGTTAACAAATATAGTGTATAATTTCATTTTTATTTGATCTCCTTTTGTTAAATATTAAGTTACAAACAAACTAGTAGTATATAAATGTTAAAAACATACGATATATATTATATGAAAGTATAATAATCATAATATTAATAATAAATGCTATTACATAAAAACATATTAATAATACTTGTATAAATGTGAAAAAAGTGTAAATTACAATAAGTAATACATAATAGTAACATATTAGGTGTACAACTTTGCTTCCGCCGTTTTTTTCCGAAATTCGAGGCTTTATTCTAAAAAACTGGTTACACATTTATGATTCAAAGTATTGTCCATCGCTAGCCACTACTTTCTCCCATCTTTCGGGTAGCGTACGAATCCCGCGTCGAAAAAACTGGTCATCTTTTGAGGCTATCCACGAATCGATCCAATTTTTTACTTCTTCATAAGATCGGAAGTGCTGATCAGCCAGGTCGTGTGCCATTGATCGAAACAAGTGATAGTCAGAGGGAGCAACGTCTGGAAAATACGGCGGGTGGGGTAGGACTTCCTATTTCAACGTTTCCAAGTATGTCTTGACCACTTTCGCAACATGGGGTCGAGCATTGTCATGCTGCAAAATCACTTTATCGTGTCTCTCGTTGTATTGCGGCCGTTTGTCTTTCAATGCTCGGCTCAAACGCATCAATTGCGTTCGATACCGATCGCCTGTGATTGTTTCAGTCGGTTTTAACAGTTCATAATACACTACGCCGAGCTGGTCCCACCAAATACAGAGCATGACCTTGGAGCCGTGAATATTCGGTTTGGCCGTCGACGTGGAAGCATGGCCGGGAACTCCCCATGATTTTCTGCGCTTGGGATTATCGTAATGAACCCATTTTTCGTCCCCAGTCACAATGCGATGCAGAAATCTCTTCCGTCTTTGCCTTTCAAGCAGCTGTTCACAAGCAAACAAACGCCGTTCAACATCTCTCGGCTTCAATTCGTACGGCACCCAATTTCCTTGCTTCTGAATCATTCCCATGGCTTTGAGGCGTTTTGAAATGACTTGTTGAGTCACTCCCAATGATCGTGCCAATTCTTCTTGATTTTGACACTTGCTCAAGTAATCCTCCAATTCTGCATCTTCGAAAACCTTCTCTCTTCCACCGCTATGCTGGTCTTCGACGTCAAAATCACCGTTCTTGAAGCGTTGAAACCACTCACGACACATTCTTTCACTAATAGCGGCCTCACCATAAGTATTTGAGAGCATTCGATGAGCCTCAGCCGCAGATTTCTTCATATTGAAGCAAAAAATTAAAACCTCCCGCAAATGATGAGAATTTGGCTCGTAAACTGACATTTTCAATCGAGAATAACTTTATGATGCAGACACAAATCGACTAATGTTTCTATGGGGTTATGTTGACAGATGCCCAAGTTTATTGTATGACGTCTATGATCTATTTATTTCGACCACCACTTACCGCTAAAGCCATCTATAGGAAAACGGCGGAAGCAAAGTTGTACACCTAATATTATTATTGTAGATAATTAAACATTTATGGAATATTTATTATTATCGTCATCGTTGCTGTTATTCATATGAACGCATAAATAATATAATAATAAGATTGTAATAAAAATAGTTACAGTTTCTAATGAAATTAGAAATTAGAAATTATGATTAGGAACAAATAAGTTAGTTGAGAACATGTAGTTTTGACCGTTTTAGGCTTGAATATGCTTATACTTAATATTTAATTTTATATCAGTCTTAATAAAATCTTATTGTTTAGAATTTAACAACTTTAATTTCATGCGGAATAAGTTTTATATTTGATGTTTGTCAACACAGTGCTCTGTAAGTGAGATCTTCTTATCTGATTCCATATTTAATTATATGTCCTTTAAATTCTTTCTTTTTCTATAAACTTCCTTTCTGCATGATTTGTACTTGCTCCTTCACAAATTTGACTAATATAGTTAACAAGTTATAATTAAAAAGTTATAATTAAAAACAAGTTATTTCCCTATAAGTATATAATGTAAATGATAAGTCACTTTGTTAGCTATATATATTGGCTCCGCTCTCATGTCAGATCCCAATATTAAGTGCTGTCTTTAGCTAATAATATATAGAATCACTATCAGTCCGCGTATTATATTTTTTAGAATTCGATTAAAGGTACTTGAAACATTTTGATTTTTATTTATTTTATGATAACGTTTATTTTTTGATAAGTTCTTGCTAAATCACGATAATTAATTTCTCTTATCGATATATTGTATCCGATCAATATTAAAGATCTGCTATCTTAAAATTTTAATTCTAATTATAAATTTCACATTGTTACTAGTTCATATAGTTTTCTTCTGAATAAATCGTATTAGTAGTTTAAATATAAATTTATCTTTCTAAATTCATTATTTATAGTCAAGGACTCATTTCGCACCTTGCGAGCTCTGGCGCTTCAAGAAGCAAGCCTCACTCTTCCTCATCTCATTATTCCCCGTAAATGCGGTTTGCGGAGTACTTATAATGGTTGCGTTCAGCAAACTTAACTATTGCGGAGCAGATTCGTGTACGCTCGCTACAATTAATATATTCTTTTTATCATCCAATAGCAGCAACCGCTCACGGATCTGTTCCGCAACAATTAAGTTTACTGAACGCGATTAATTTTCCTTATATCTTCTAGGATAGGCGCTTTTAATGAGCTGTCGCTCACTATCCAATCTTCGCACGGAGCTCTTCTTTTTCACGTAGCGATTCTGTGATATGTCCTATCAACAACACTATTACCCGATTTTACAAAAAGAAATCTCACAAAGAATAGAAAAAAAAACAATAAAATTTAACAGTCATAATTAATTAAACGATATCGAAACGTTTCTAATTTTTCAATCTCTGTACAATTTCTGGATAAAATCCGATTATCCGATTTGCTGGATAAGTATTCGGTTATCATTATCCGACAAATCATTATCCGTTGCATTCTTAATACTTATTAATATTTGTATTATAACATGTATTATAACATGTATTATAATATACTTATTACATCATCATTGCATTCACAAAAATAGGAATATTTTAATGGTGTTAATTTTATTTAATCACTAATTTTATTATAAAATAATATGAATACGGAACAATAAAAAAATGTGAACATAAACATGTCAACTTATATAAATAGCAAAATTGTTTTATGTCTTGTTTGAATCAAGTTCTTATATTTATGAAAATTCACTAAGAAAGAAATGATTTTCAAATCATTGATTAGGCATTATAGAATAATTGTTGCAGATGCTTTATCATGAAGTGGAAACGTTCTGTAAACAAGCAAATGAAAAGACAAATATTATATTACAATATTATGTTGACAATTACAAGCGTATTTACAGTATTTATATTTTATGGGTCTATATAACTGCTATTGGTGTTATTTGCGGGCCATTATTCCTTCCACAAGAGTTTCCAACTAATGCAAAATATCCATTTTCTATACAGCCAATAAAATATATTATTTATTTACATCAATCATTAGTTGGTTTACAAGCTGCTGCTGGAATGTGTACTGATTGCAATATTGCAATTCTTTTATTTTATTCTGTAGCAAGATTAGAATTGTTAGACCAGAAAATCCGCAATGTCAGAAACGAGAATGAATTAGATTCATGCATCAAACTTCATGTTGAAATATTAAGGTAAGCAATTTAATCATCGATTTTTTTCCTTTATCGACTTAAGTCTTTATATAAAAAAGTGTTTTAAGGGAAATATTTTTTAAGAATGTTTAGATATACTAGTGTTTGAATAGATATGAATATTGCACTATGTATCTATTTGGAAGATAATTATTGCGAAAAGATTACGCCTCATTGGTTACTTTTAATTTATACATATAATATTATACAGAAATTTCCGCGCGAAATTATTTCCATGTCTAAATCTATTCTTAGAATATCAAAGTTTCGTGAACATTAATAGTTCAGAATGGAGTAACCTGATATTGAGTTGTTCCAAATGAATCCCTTTATATACGTCCTCTTAATTATGTTGGTGTTTCTTTATCAATCGTAAGTTGATCAATCATAAGTCTCTCCCAAATTCAAATTCCTTATTTTCCTTAACAATCAATATCCCAATATCCGCTTTACTATGAAAATAGAGAAAAATGGACGACTCCTCTTGTTAAATATTTACTAAAAGGTTGGTACTTTAGATCATTAAGTACAGAAAATCAGCACAAATATGTAGATATTCTAAGTCATATCGCCATCCAGCACAAAAATAGTCAGCAATCAACTCATTTGTGCATTTATCATCTCTGACAATGAACCAATAGACTGAACTCAATCATGGAAAATGAGCCTTATAGCAAAACAGTCACGACAAAAAAGAAATAATCAATAAACATACAAGTAAGACAATGGTTCCTGACACAACCAAAAGACTTCTATCCATTTTCTCATATATTAAAAGGAACAGATTGGATCGGCAAGATATCAAATAAGTACAATATCCGAACTATCTTTAAATTGCTCAAAAATATAGGGCAAATCTAAAGAAATTCTAAAGATCAAAGATCTCCATTCAATTCCACAGGAATATATAAAATTACCTTACCATTATAGAGAAGTAAATATTGGAAAGACTGAAAGAATGATCAACCTATGTATAAAAGAACATCAACGTGACGTTGTAGCTGAACTTTGAGTCTAAATTTTACTATATCAGCTTGGCTGGATAGTAACAGTTGCCACCTCGTTTAACCTAAGCTCCGAAAGGTTGTAAACTCCGTGTGTCTTGGGAAGATTCTTCGTCCAGAGGAAATTGCCGTCCGCCAGATCAGATGTGGTTTAAAGTACTGCAAAAATTAAGGTACTGCTTAAATCCTGATGTTGGTCCAGATTTATCAGAAACGGATCAAACTGGCCTCTCGTCCACCCACATGATATGGCACTCAAGTACTGAATCAAACTTCGTAAGGAATTCCCAGATATTTTGTCTTTAAGGAGATTGAAAACTGGAAAATGTTGAACTAGATTACAAGAATAGAGATATGTGTTTATTATAGCACTTCAAAATTACAAAAATGTGATTAAGATACGAATAATCACTCATATTCTACGAAGAATCCTACGAAGAATTGGATTGCACGTTACAATTCTGCGTTCATGTTCGCGATAGAGGCTGTCGATTGACTTTAAGGGCTCGCAGTAATTACTCGTTTTATAACATCCTATAATATGCTTCCGTCGTACAATTGTTTATGAGTTACACTAACTAATAAACTGGGCTCGGCGTGTATCCGCGCGCACGCGATTCGATTACACATGATGACGCAATCATCGTTGTGATGTTATATTTAATTTCCGGCTCGTAAGCTAATATTCGCTTACACACGCGTTTTGCGTACTCGCATTTTAATAGCGCTTTATTCGTTAATGTGGGACTCGATAATTGCGAAAATTTTAATTCGCAATCCTCTCTTTTTATGCGCAACGATGTGTCCCGAACGATTGTTGGTGAGAGATTCGTCGATTCATTATAATGGTCCGTTTTCCCGTCTCTTTCATTGCTGGAATTGGCTGCGGCGTGTCCACGTATCTTGCAGCGCCATTGAGATATCCAGACCACTGTGCAGACGACTGCTCGGTCTGCCAGCGCTCTGGTCTAAATCTTCTTACTGCTGTACAAATGGTTGTTCGATCTGCGATCTAGCCCAAATTATCAGAAATCTGATATATTTTTTGCATAAAGGAAATACATCACATTATACATCACAAATTAACATTACGTTTACTCTTTCCCTTTCTATTAAGACAATCTTTAGTGAAATCAATCTATATGAAAGAAATAAGTAGTTATATGAAATGAAACGTAATCTTTGTAATTTTTTTCAAAATTAGATATGTTATGACATGCACTTTTAGAGAATGACTTTCTCTAATTTCCAATGTTTACATAACTTCTAGAAAGATTGTAAAACTGCCTTAACTTGCTCTGTTTATATTTTAAGGATAGGATATTTGAAGAAAATATCTTGTTTTTACTTTATTAATTTATTCAAATTGTGAACAGATTATTTGTATAGTGATCTTAAGTTCTTATCATGGGGAACATAATCTCATCTATCAAAGAGATACCTCTTACCTTTAGTTTTAAATTAAATAAATAAATTTTAACGGTAATGTGATTACATGTATTCATAAAATAAACTTTATTATTACATAAACTCGTAGTTGAACGATTATCACAAACATAGTGAACTTATCTTTGCCTTATTATCTGGTTATCATAAATTATAAAAATCTAAATGATTATCATATAAAATTATAAATGAATACGTTATCAAAATGCAAAAAATATATTGAACGGACTCTATCACATGAATAAACTGTATTTAGTATACTAAATATGTGGTTATATAGAAATTTAAATGTATCATATAAAATATTAGCATGTTATAAAGAATATATGAAAGGAAATAATAGAGTAAATGAATTAGCACATAAATATGATATGTATAGGCATTTAGTTAAATGTTCAGTTTAGCCAGGTTGTGTCTGGCAACGCCACATCCTCTGTAATAATAGTAACTATCTGGGCTAACTGTGAATTATCATGAGCGATTAGCTTGTCTCGCTCTGGGTATTCGCTGTATGCTAAGTAGCTGGTGTGTCGTTGTCATGCATCGCAAACTCATCTGTGAATGAGAACTCTCGTCTTGTGGTTCGCTCTGCGAAGGCGATACAGACGTGTCTAATTTGTTGCTGTGATGTTTTATCCATTGCCATTATTGTAAGTTGCATTGCGACTTCTCCTCTGGCTACTTTTGAATCTTTGATCCTGTAGAATCGAGTGAGCGAATGAGAACATATTTAGTTATCCAATTAAGTTAAACACGTCATCCAATGCATTGTCATAACACAACATTGAGACAGGACATCACATGCTCGATAAAGCGACTACAATAGTCAACATTAGATCATACTCCAAGAAAATATAAAGAGATACAAATCCTAATAATCTAATAATCTAAATATCCTAATAATCTAAATAGAAATAATGGCTACAACATAAGTAAAAAATAGAAAATCGTTATATAGAAAATCGTTCAAAGATTAATCACCTCTCCATTCTTCACTCCTGTTATCTACCCCATTCTCTTTCTTTTCACGCTTCATCCCTACTTCAAAACACAGCGTATATACAGGGAATCATTCAAAAAAGCTCAGTAACAGATTGCTGAACCACTTTACGAAACATTCTAAGAATTCTAAGAATGGACATAAGCAATCCAAGAAACTTGTAATTTCTATATAAGAAAGTTTTTATGGAAGCATCAAAAATATTATACATGTCATATTTCAGTATATTAGGGAATGGAAATATTTGTTACAACAAAGTTACTATTACTTTTTTAGTAACATACTAGTTACAGTTTTAGTAACATACTAGAATACATTACTATCTTTTTTTTGTAATATAGATACATTTTTATGGTAACGGCAACAAATTCTACAGTTACTTTTACCGTTACTTTTTGTATTTTGAACATATTTATGACATAAATTTTGTTTATTCAATTTTTCTATTCCGATCCAAATGACTTTAATATTTCTTATAATTGTAATTTTTATATCGCTCATTCAAAGACGTTTTTCCTTCCAATCAACAAAATAGTAGTTATTTAATTCTCCTTCAAAACATTATCCAAAACGATGACAAAAGTTAGTTAGTTGAGTTATCCATTTAAATGTTACCACAAAAAATTGAAGAAGTAAACATTTGGCGCTGCTAGAAATCACAGTATAATATAGTACTAAAAACAGGAATGTAATATTTAGAATGAGAAAAATTCTCATGAAAATAAAAATATTCATCATGTATATTGCAACTATATCATATATTATAATAAGTAAACAACGAAGATAATAGGGTAGAGCAGAACTAGTTGCGCAAGTTGGACAAATATCTAAATGAACAAAATATATATAGATATTTTTATGTTCTATGTAAGGTAGCACAAAAACAGAGATTATTGCGCACTTAAATAATAAGTGTCCAGCTGTTTGGCTTAACAGCCAAACACGTGCGCTGATTTGTTTTCGTACATCAAATGGAAAATTATTAAGTGAGTATTTTGTTTAGTGTACGTGATAATTAAAATGATTAATAACAAACAAATGTATTTTTTAGATACAAGTTATTAACGTATTTTTTTAATTTTAATGTTCAAATTGTTATTTTATTTATGATTTTTCAATTGTAAAAATATTTCAGTCAACACCGGGCCTATTGAACCCAATATCCCATAACTAACCTTCTAAACTGCTTAAATAAAATTTTCATTAATGCTTTTTATTCTCTGTTAATGATTAAACATTGCAACCGCACTCAAGAGCCTAGTGCAACATTGTCGCGCGTTCGCAGTTAATTTTCTCTGGACTCGGTAGAGTTTCTTTTTTTGTAACGAGGATTCGTCTGACCTTAAAAGAAACGCGACAGAAAGTGTGTCTTTACGCGACCACTTCTAGGGGCGATGTAAGATCGAAAACCATAGTTGAACGCCAGGCTCGAGTGAGTGTGCCACTCTTTATCGGGATATTCTCCACGCAATATTATATTCTGCAAAACTGCGAATATCGATGGCTCTCGTAACCGATAGCTCAGCCTCGGGAATGGCAGGGGAGCCATCAATCATGCATCATCCACGCATCCTAGCGCACGGAATTCAATTGAGTTGCAGCATTTCCTTCGGCCGCCTCGGAGACTCTCCTGGATCTCGGTTTTGCGGGAGATTCGCATCTCGATGTCGGCGTTCCCTCCGGTAATCGGTGCCTCCGCTTTCGACCTTGAGAGTCAACCTTTTAGAAGAACTCCACAAGCTCCGTCATGGGGTCTCTCGCCGACACTTTGGCGTAAGATGGCCATCCCCGGCTGCTGTCCTTGCGGTCCCGCCGCTATGTGTCTGTAATATGTGGCGAACATGTAATATGTAGAACATGTTTCGAACCAAAGCAAATTGCATCGAAATGCAGAGCACTTGCGT
Source organism: Atta colombica (assembly GCF_001594045.1). Classification (NCBI taxonomy): domain Eukaryota; kingdom Metazoa; phylum Arthropoda; class Insecta; order Hymenoptera; family Formicidae; genus Atta; species Atta colombica. The sequence continues at coordinate 184,967 of NW_017259588.1, forward strand.
CTTGCCCTACCCGTTTTGTAGGATGTTGGGCACCCCGGCCAATCCATCCTTCATCTCCTCTTCCGACTCTCTCGATCCTGGTCCTCGTCTTCTCTCTTCTATGGTTCGATGAGACGACGCAGAATTCTTAAGATCGTAAGGAGGTCGCCAATTAGCCTGCAAAACTCGCAGTACTATTAAAAAAAACGACAAATCGATGAGAAAATCTGCGAGACGTAATAATAACACGGAGCAAACACGAAATCGATGAAATAACGCTACAAGAGTCCGCCTTCTAAAACGTGGAAGGACTCAGAACGCCAGAGTTGCGCTATTCGGTCGAGTTTTCCGACCCTTGTGACGAAAAACGTAATATATTTTACGGAGTTAATATATCGACAGAGCAATCAGAGTAAAAAATTATAAAATTAAAAATAAGAATTACGTGCATTGAAGAAAAGTCCAATTATTTTAAAAACTTTACAAATCGTTATATTACAAAATAAGAATTTACACAACATGTTTCAGACAAAATTGAGTCATAATAAATAACCTAACTAATCCAGGAGCTCTGAGGGGTGTGAGGGGAGTACCTGCGGCGTGGGGAGAATTCGCGAGGAGGGGAGAAAGTGACATCACTAGGCAAGGAAAGTAACGTCTCAGGGGGATGACGTCACTAGGCGAGGGGGATGATATTAGGTGTACAACTTTGCTTCCGCCGTTTTCCTATAGATGGCTTTAGCGGTAAGTGGTGGTCGAAATAAATAGATCATAGACGTCATATAATAAACTTGGGCATCTGTCAACATAACCCCATAGAAATATTAGTCGATTTGTGTCTGCATCATAAAGTTATTCTCGATTGAAAATGTCAGTTTACGAGCCAAATTCTCGTCATTTGCGGGAGGTTTTAATTTGCTTCAATATGAAGAAATCTGCGGCTGAGGTTCATCGAATGCTCTCAAATACTTATGGTGAGGCTATTAGTGAAAGAACGTGTCGTGAGTGGTTTCAACGCTTGAAGAACGGTGATTTTGACGTCGAAGACCAGCATAGCGGTGGAAGAGAGAAGGTTTTCGAAGATGCAGAATTGGAGGCATTACTTGAGCAAGTGTCAAAATCAAGAAGAATTGGCACGACGAACAATCCATTGGGAGTGACTCAACAAGCCATTTCAAAAGCCATGTGAATGATTCAGAAGCAAGGAAATTGGGTGCCGTACGAATTGAAGCCGAGAGATGTTGAACGGCGTTTGTTTGTTTGTGAACAGCTGCTTGAAAGGCAAAGACAGAAGGGATTTCTGCATCGCATTGTGACTGGGGACGAAAAATTCATTACGATAATCCCAAGCGCAGAAAATCATGGGGAGTTCCCGGCCATGCTTCCATGTCGACGGCCAAACCGAATATTCACGACTCCAAGGTCATGCTCTGTATTTGGTGGGACCAGCTCGGCGTAATGTATTATGAACTGTTAAAACCGACTGAAACAATTACAGGCGATCGGTATCGAACGCAATTGAGCCAAGCATTGAAAGACAAATGGCCGCAATACAACGAGAGACACGATAAAGTGATTTTGCAGCATGACAATGCTCGACCCCGTGTTGCGAAAATGGTCAAGATATACTTGGAAACGTTGAAACGGGAAGTCCTACCCCATCCGCCGTATTCTCCAGACGTTGCTCCCTCTGACTATCACTTGTTTCGATCAATGGCACACGGCCTGGCTGACCAGCACTTCCGGTCTTATGAAGAAGTAAAAAATTGGATCGATTCGTGGATAGCCTCAAAAGATGATCAGTTTTTTCGACGCGGGATTCGTACGTTATCCGAAAGATGGGAGAAAGTAGTGGCCAGCGATGGACAATACTTTGAATCATAAATGTATAACCAGTTTTTTACAATAAAGCCTCGAATTTCGGAAAAAAACGGCGGAAGCAAAGTTGTACACCTAATATAACATGAAAAAAAACTCAAATCTGTGTCTTTTGCGTTAATATGTACAAAGGTATAAGAAAGGTATATGAAAAATTTTTGTAATACTGAAGATGGTCTTATTTAAGGCTGAAACGTTTGATAATTAATTGAATTGATAATCAATTGAAATATAAAATAGCTACCAAAATCGTCGTGGTGTATGCTTTTAAAAAAATTTTTTGCTATATCTTCGTAATCAGTCAAGGTTTCAATTAAGTTATCGCTATCGAGTATCAGCCATTCACGTTTTTCACGTTCTTTAACGTATATGAGAGTTTATGTATGTATATATGTACATATGTATGTATGTATATATGCATGTATATATATATATATACGTGTGTAGGTATATGTAATACGTGTAATGTATATAATATATACAATATAATATGTATAATACGTTAATATTTAATATTTACATAAAGAAAAAAAATTATACAATTTGTAATAAAATTATTATTATAACAAATATCCTTGTATATCCAAGAGTTGTATGAATTATCAAATCTTAGCCATTTCACATAAATTTTGTCTCGTTTTTTACACACCTTTTCAAGATATACGTTGGGATTAGCGATGCGATGCAACTCATTTTATAGAATCCTATTTATAGAATCCTCCAGCAATAGAATCTTCCAGAAGATACGTCACGGGATTAGTTTTCTGTACTTTGATGATTCTAAACACTTTCGTAGTCCAATTCGGTATATATCTTTCTCAAAGATCGGAAAATTGAATTTGCTCACACGTACCTAGTCACTCACTTTGAATCACGACAGCCTTTACATTACTGTACACCATGTTTAAGATCTTGTCGGCGATTGTGGGAGTCACATCGATGGGTCACATACCGATAGATCGATACTTTCGCGCATTGTATTCTTGACACAAGACGTGGTAATAAGTCGATCCATTTATAATTTCCATTGTGCGTAAATTGTTTCCACATATTGTTTTTCAATGTGCGATTGAACCGTTAAATGATAGATGCCTTCATTACGAATAATGGTTGATATTGTGCTTCTTCAAGAATTTCTGTACATTCAAATTGTAAAATTTTTTTCCCATATCAGGATTTGCAAATTTATTAGATACCTTCCTTTGGACAACACCTTGAATTATTTTTACAATTGCTATAGCCATCTCATTTCTACTCTTTGTTTTGAGCCCATGTATGCTTATTCAGTACATCAATAACAGTGAGAATGTAGTAATATCCTTTTTTGAATTGTGTGTAAGGGTCCCGACCATATCAGCCTGTCACAAGTTATCGTATTCGTAAACTATGAAACACATGTCTATGTGGAAAAGTTTTTCTCGTTGAAACAGTTCTTTCACTAATCCATTTTTCGTGACTTTTCTTCTCAAACATATTACGTTATATTATGATTATTGTTGTATAATGCGTAAAATATCACAAGTTTTTACGCAAACGTTGTTCATCGGCAATTCGATATTAAATGATTATATATCCTCTTTCAATTTATAAAAGCCAACTTCACGAAGCTCTTCGATAATAGACAATATTTCGTTATTGTTGGCGTTGTAACGTGAGGCCTCAAGCAATTAGAGATAATCCACTAGCTCGTTAGGATCGTCCAATGAATATAATCGATTTTATTGTCATTTAAGGTTATAGTGCGTGATATTACACTTTTTCCGACTCTTTCCTGACTTGTTGTTTAGATTCCTGGCGCGTGGTATACCGTTCCAACTTGTATTTTATCTGATACCAAGGATTATATTCTTATATTATACTATTATATCCTTATATTTGCATTCTTTGTTGGATTATCCGTATTATGCTCTTACTGGCTCTGCAAACTGCTAAAAAAAACATCATAAAACAACTAAAACTTACTTCAATCATTGAAAATTAATCAAAGTGAAACTTTATCTAAACTCTGAATTTTATCTGATCTAGTCTCTTTGTGATGTCTCTTTTGACAAATACAAAATCACTATCTTATATGATATGTACATATGTTTTCATACGTCTTATTACCAAATTCTCTGGGAAAATCGTGAAGCATTATTAAACATAAAATTTTCTTCGCGGTTATATTCATACGTTATTATTGATTGCTCGCGACAGAACGAATCCATCAAGAGTGATATCATGGAAGTGGTATCGATTAGAATTTCAAACAGAATGTATTGCCTATTGCCTATTGTCTCATCATAAACGACCGCGTGAATGAATACAATCCAACGTAGTGCCCAAGATTGTAAATTATAATATTGCTAAAAGAAAAATACTTCCCTCCTTTTTTCAATAAAAGAGATAAAAACCAAGATTATAGTTGAGCACGATTTCGAAAAGTCGTTCATATTGACCATATCAACATTTGTGGATTTGCAAGGATTTATTATTGGAAAGAAATTTGTCGAAGGAAGTGACGGTGTTGAAAAAAGGAGCCATTCTCTTTCATTATATTTTTACATGCCATGAAATTTCTTGACAAAATCCGAAAAGTATGCGCATCTTTATTGAGCGCTTATCACCAAGGATACAATGGGAAGATGGAATGATTCCGCACAGCATGATGAAACGCTCATTATAATGGCTGTAATTGATGCGAAAGAGAATGACGACAATAAAGCTGTCATATACATTAAAGGACGTGAAAAACATAAATAACTGGCTGATATACTCGATAGCAATAACTTAACCACTGCTGATTACAAAGATATAAGTTTTTTACATATCTAGATACTAATACGATATATGTAAAACATGTTAAGAATTGTGCGTTACAAAATGTATTTAAAATATACAATTGGTGATCAGAATGCCAAAAAGAAACGTACCAAGTTTAAAAAATGAAATATAAAATTTCTTTTTAAATACGTTTGATTTCTAATAATAACTAATTTTGATTTGTTTTTCCTTTTTTATAGTTAATAATAATATAATATAATAACTGTTCAATAATAGTAGTAATACAATTCAGTTTAATTTAAATTTATCGATAAGAAAACACGCTTGACCATTTCTATCACATTGATGAAAAAAATATTATCATAATTAGTTACTAAGTCGCATCATTAAAAAATCGTAAACACCGTATCTATTTAATTAAATCGCAAGAAGAAAAGACAATAAAGTGGAAGATAGCGCAATAGGAGGAAGAGAGAGCATGAATAATAAATGTAGGACTGCAACGGGTTGGAGAGAGAGAAAACTGCATCCTACAATGGATGGAAGAGAGAGGACAATAGGTTAAAGAACGCAAAAGGATGAAAGAGAGAAGGAACGAAATCCCTTCCCCCTTTAACACGGACCCTTGTGACGCGCTTCCCATCCCCAACGTCTATATACACTTACCCCTCCTTAACCCCTCACACACATACATACATACAACACATACGTGTAGACACATAATGGGTTAGAGTCGGTCCATCTTTACTACTGATATGTCTTTTGACTAATCGTCGAAGATAGGCTCCGATATTCAAGATATCACGACTCATTTCTTATGACGAATCCTAGGGATCGTAGAAAAGTAACATTCGCAATGTTTAATCTTTCCCCCTTTCTTCTTTACTTTTTTCCAGCGTATCATTCGAGCGATGATAACAATGCCAACGTTTACGATACGATACGATTGTAACGGTATGATTGTGATAGATTTATTTTTTCTGTCATGTGACTCGTTTAAAACAAGCATTTTTCGCTTGTAAACATGTTTTATTGTCTATGGCGTATATGAAGTCGATATCTTTTCTCCATGAAAGTTTATCAACTGTCCGTTCTGATTTATTATACGTAACATTATATAAGTAACATTTTGCGCGGTGACTGGGAGATAAATGATGTGCATAGGAGTATCGGATAATTTATATTCAGGTGGAACGTTTACCGCGAATTCGTATATCGTATGCACTGGTTTATCGTTGTGATATGCACTTGAAGAATGTTGCATTCTATACGAATTATAGTTGTATTTAAAGATTATGCGTTTCGTTTTGGGTTTTCTCCGTGTCCAGATCCATTTTTAGAATATCAATGTTTCATGAATCTTGCAATCTACGTCATTAAGGCAAGGAGCAGCCTAATACTGAGCTGTTTCTCCGGGCCGTTCTTTTTATATTATGCTTGTTAGTGGTGAAAAGAAGAAAATTGTGAGTGGAGGGGAAGAAGAAAGGGATAAGGGATCTTCAAGCTAGGAGAATGATTTTCCATATTTTAGTTATGTTGTAACCATTATTTCTATTTAAGATGTTTTTGTATCTCTATTGTTTCTCTATGCTTTCTTGGAAAGTTTGTAATATTTGCTATTGTGATTGTTTTATCAAACAGTATTTGATGTCCTGTTTCGATGTTGTGTTATGATAATGCTGATTGTGTGACATGTTTTAATCTGATATCACGTTGATGTTCTTTTATCCGTAGGTTCTCTTGGTTTCTCCAATATACACTTGCCCGTATTTTGTATACTCCTGCGGAGCTGAGGAGCTTTGATCTTTAGGATTTCTTAAGATTTATTCTATCTTTTTGAGTGATTTAAAGATAATTCGGATATTGTGTTTGTTTAATATCCTGCCAATCTGATCTATAGTTTCTTTTACATATAGGAGAATGGATAGGATCCTTTTATCTGATTGTGTGTTAGAGATTGTTGTCTTGTTTGCATGTTATATTGATTGTTTTGATTGTGTCTTTTTTGTTATGTCTGTTTTTTGTAAGGCTAGTTTTAAGTGGTTGAGTTCTGTTTGTAGATGTTTTTTGTCAGAAATGGTAAAGCTCTATGTGAGTTGATTGAGACTGTTTTTGTGCTGGATGATGGTGCAACTTGACATGTATTTATCTGTGTGTATTGGTTTTTGTACTTGATGGCGATACATCAGCTTTCTTAAAGACAAGAACATCTAGGAAGGAGAGTTTTCTGTTTTCTTCTATATCTGTAGTGAAGTGGATATTTGGATATTGATTGTTGAGGAAAATAAGAAATTTATGTTATTGAAGATCAACTAATTTCTCCCATCTCCCCCCATAATTCTCTTCTTTCCCCTTACTACTCCAACAAGTAGTGTAATATAAAAGGAACGGTCCGGAGGAACAGTTCAGTATCAGGGCTCCTCGCCCTGATGAAGTGGACTGCAAGATTCACGAAACGTTGGCATTCCAAGAATATATCTGGACACGGAGGAAACTTGCAAAATGCATATTCTTTATAAAGAAAGCTCCCGTGAAAGCCTCAAAAATGTTAATTTGTTATTTTATTTATATAACTGAAATTTCTTTTTTGTGAAATTGATGATGAGTTGAGGAAATTATTTTATCTTTAGCGACTTACATTCAGTTAACGTATTGATTTTTATACAATCTTTTCTAAATTATTTCTAGACAATCTTCATAATTGAATCATCTGTTCAATTTGAGAGTGCAATTCCGAACCTTTGCGATTGCGTTATTTTAAGGTTATTTTATAAGATAGCCGCTGATGACCCGTATTGTATCCACACATTCAAGTTCTTATCCGAATTTTTTGATACGTAATTTTTCACGTGGATATATCTAACAATGTTCAATACCATCCATAATGAAAATTTTAACATACACTGCGATGATTATATGACTCATCGGCTTAAGTTTATGTTTAACGCTTATTGTTATGGAATTTTTGTAAGTGATCAATTTCTTAAGGCTTGAGACTTATTGCATCTATTATGGTTTAGTATGTTTAGATCGAAGCCATCATTTAAAATCATTTAAAAAATATTATGGTTAAGTATGTTTAGATCAAAACCATCATTTAAAATCACGTAAAAAATATTATTCGTGGAGACATCACGCTTAATTAGGAAAGGATAAACATGTAAAAAATGTTCATGGAGACATCACGCTTAAAAACGTAAAAAATATTGTCCGCGAAGACATCGCACTTATACAGGAAAAGAATAAGCATGTAAAATATATTGTTCATAGAGACATTACGCTTAAAAGCGTATAAAAAATATTGTCTGAAGACATCGCACTTAAATAGGAAAATGATAAGTGTAAAAAATATATATTATTAAACAATATTATTAAATAAATATGTATAATATTTATTTAATTTGTTTAATTCGGTTTAATTTGTATGCTCGAGATCTTTCTCATCCTCTCCTTCCTTTCACATATACATAAATATATACACAGGGAAATGTAAAAAATTACATTTCTTTTTACGATTTTTAAACAATTATTTTTTAAATTATAATAGGCCCTTCCACGTTTCGAAAGACAGCGACAGTTCGTGTCTGCGATGATCTCCCAGGGTGATCTTCACGTAACTTGGTGGACCAACATTGATTCCAAATATTTAGCCCGTAGCCGTCAGATCACAACGTGCTCTGATCAATAAACGCACCGCGATGTTCCATGCTGTGTACGTACGTAATGTTAAACAACGTTTCTTTTGTGTATGGAATGTTGAAACTTACATGTTTCAGCAATCCTTCTTGTTTCATATGATGCGTTGCTGTCTTTAACGAAGTACATTTTTCAACTGTTCGTATAAGCGGATATCGCAAGACTGATTGCATTCGCGTAAATTGCGACATATATGATAAAAACTTCTAGAATCGGAGAGGAAGTAATCCTCCTCTCTTTCCAAGATTTGTGAACATGTCACGACACGTTTTATCACGCTTTCTATGTATTTTCTTTGTCACGAGTCTATCACGAGTTTATCAATGTTTATACTTTATGATTTATATTATATTTCAAATGGCATTGATGATGATAATGATGATGATGATGAGGACGTTGGCGATTTTGATGCTTTTTACCCAGGACATTCCCAATATCTCGCTTTTTCTTTTGAAAAAGCGGTGGTGGACTTAGCGGACTTGGCGACAAGGGATGGTATCTCTTTTGCTCGATCGATTTTCGATATATATATTCTTTTACTCGATCCATGTCTTAACGCTCGTAACTGAAGCTTACGATTGAATGAAAAAAGTCTTATACACTACTATATACATTGCATATATTATCAGAACATATCACGACGTGTTTAAAAAAAGCGTCGATGTTGTCAGATACATATACGTTCATACATATACGTTCATACATATACGTTCATACATATACGTTCATACATATACGTTCGTACATATACGTTCATACAATACGTTTATACATACATACATACATACATACATACATACATACATACATACATACATACATACATACATACATACATACATACATACATACATACATACATACATACATACATACATACATACATACATACATACATACATACATACATACATACACGTTCACACATATGAGTACATGTATTACAAAGGAAGGGAAAAAAGAAATATGTAATAAATATGTTTTAACGTATTTTTTATTTAAAAAAATTCTTTTGCAACTACCAGTTATATATTTTCAATACATTTTGTAACGCGCAATTCTTAACATATTGTCCATAGTATTAGCAACATCCATTTTTTAGTTAAAGATTCTATGTCTTTATAAACTGTTCTCGCTCATCGTTCAAAAACAAGTTCCACAGCCATATTCGTGTCCCTTAACGTACACGATAACATCATGTTCAAATACAACTGTTATAATCAGGTATTTCGCCTCGTTGTATGGGACCATTCCGTGATCCCATCGCAATCCATGGTGATAAGCATTCAATCAGGAAGCGCAAGACTTGTCAAAAATTGTCAAAAATTTCCATGACACGGAACTCGTAAAAATGTAATGTGTGAGAACAGTCCCCTGTTTCAACACCGCTACTTTCTTCACAATAAATTTCTTGTTAATGATGAATCCTTGCAGATCCACGAACATGTTGGCACGAGCATGTTGTCGAGAAGATTGCGATCGATTGTAGTCGAATGCAACGTATCGTAGATTTTATATCATGTCGAAAGGGCGCTTAAGTGATTTTGCGCACAACGTTAATTAATGGATACTGAACCATGCGATCGAGTATGATGAGACAATAGGTTGCATTTGCGGGCACATTCTCCTTACATTCAAAGTCTAACATTCACGGTGCCACACTTGACCGATTCATTCTGTCGAGAGCAATCGGTGATTACGAATGGGCCATTACGTAAAAAAGTCATAAAGATGAGACTCGGCTCGAGATACTCGTATCCGTAGCCCTTGCAGAAACGCGCGTACAAGTCGTACAGAATCGCACAATTTTTATCAAAATCCAGATTCAAGTCATACGGATAACATTCCGAATTCAGATAGTTTCGCATTGGTTAATTTGCAATCGTCGAATCGACTTATATCTTCAGACATGACGTTTTTTCGACTTGTTTGCATAGCGAAAATGACGTAGTGCAGCTTCTCAAGCTGAGTAGCTGTCTTGACGAATGTTTGGTTGCGCTCTGCAAGAGCAGAAACTCGTACAGATCCCACGAGCGAAAAGCAATGCTCAGATATCGTCCGCTTTCCAAAGCGCGTTGTTTCAAAGCATCGACAGCTTATTTATCTCGCTCAATAATACGTGCGGCATTCGCCATTGTACTTTGAATAATTCGAGCGTTGGTTCTGTCGCCGGACCTCCCGTCAGACAATTGTTGTCGTCGCGCACTCGTATTAAAATCAACTCGACGAGCGTTGATCACCACACGTTTGTAATCTTCGCAAAATCCCAGCAGTACGTAGAGCGGTACGCAGAAATTAAAATATCCGGCCGCAGTAGTCTGCGCATCCCAGCCGGTATTTCGCAGAACGCTTCTATCGGATGACACTGTTACATAGTTTTTGAGCGTGCTAGTTATGCCCACGTTTCTGTTACGATCAATCACCACACCGTTGAGTTCATATCGAATCTCATCGAATATGAATGCGACGCAATTATTTTCCATTTTATTGTCTCGTGAGCACTCTGGACTATTTTGTTCTTCGTCAGTTTTCCCTCGACGTACGGCAGTGTACAGATCCTGTTGCTGTATGGGTATTCTTATTTCGTCGCTGTACCCGAACGTTGTGTTGGCGAATGGGCTGTACGTGTGAGTTTCAATCTTGACGATGCGATCGTCGAAGATCGGCTCGTCTTTAATATTTAGGATATCAGTCACCTCAAATATTGCGTACCGCGAATCCCAAAGACTTTAAAAATGTAATGTTTGATACGCTAAGCTTCTTCTTTTTCTTCTTCTGTCTGATGCATTGGATAAGCGAGTGTTATCGAACTGTGACGTCACTGGGCTTGTAAAAAATGCGTTATCTCTCTGCGAACGCTTCGTTTCGTTCAGCACAAGTATCTCACGCTCACGTTATCACTATCGCCGTCGTACGTGCAATCTAATATTGCACGGTGATATTTTTTCCTCGAAAATCGAGCAATCGTCCGTTCTGATCGACGATGAGTACCATTAGATCCATAATGCTCCGTGCGATGATTGGCAAGTAAATGATCTGCGCCGGCCTCTCCGATATCTTATATCCTGGAGGCACGCTTAGCGAAAATTCGTGTATCGTGTGCACGCTTTTGCCGTTGCCGTACGCGCCCGCGGTCACGTTACACTCTACGTGGATTAACGTTTACATTCATTATATTGATCGACACGTCCAATTCGTGCCACCTTCGCGGCCGCAGTATATGCTTCGACGAGAATCCCAGCAGCGATCCAATGCTATTGAGCTTGCCAAAGTTTATTCTGTATGCACATCTAATCTCGCATCTCATCGTGTTGTAGTTTGCGCGGAGCGTAATCGGATACTCTCCATTATTATTATCGGTGTCATTGTTGTTGTTGTTATTGTCACCATGAACTACGTCAACGGTTTCAAAAGCGTCGCGAATGTTTCCGTAAAATCGCGCGATTCAAAAATTCATTTATGTCTTGCACTTCATATAAACATTCGAGAATTGTAATTTCCACGTTGTCTTTGGTGAAATAAAATTTGTTGTTCGATTCATTCACGTTCGATGTGATAAGTCTCAAAAATCGCCAGACCGAACTCGTAATCTCCGTTACTCAAATCTATAGCTCGTAATCTCCGTTACTCAAATCTATGGCGGGAAAGTAATTCGCCGCAAGAACGGTGCTCTTCCCGCTCAGCGTAAGCGTCAACGACATAAAAAAGCGGAAAAAGCGTTCGACTAATACTAAGATTTCACAGTATCTCGTCGAGCTTTTTAAATTCACGCGCGTCTACCGTTTGTAAAAACGCAAACACATCTGTCCACAGAAACTCTGATCGTACGTCTGATAGGACGTGCGATGTACTCTATCGTCATAGCACCGTTCCCGAAATATTGTATCAGTTCCTTGGGCGGTCGAAGATTACCGAAACTGTCAAAGTACATGACGCGGTTGTTCCTCTTCGCGTACGCTACCCAGTGAACACCCCCGTCGCATCGTCGAGATTCACGATACCGTTTTCGTTTCGGTACGCGCCGCTCGTCGGTAACATGTTACGCATGAAAACGCCTCTAACGCGCATACATCCCGCGAGCTCGTTCAATTGCACATTGATAATTGCGCTAAACATTTTTATTGTCTTTTCGGCATTTTTTTTTCTTTGCAGCTACACCTTGTCCATGTTTGTATGGGCGAGATACAGTCCGCGACCCTGCTCCATCGCGCGATCGTGTCGTTGCAGCTCTTCGAGCTGACGTCGCGCGACTTTGCTATCATTTACCGCTTTCGCCACGCTGGCTCCGCCAAGAATCTGAGCGCGCCCAACATTGGTAGAAACGGTAATGCATCGCCTCGTTTCACTGTTGGAAGTATCCGTTTTTTCGTTGCCTTTTTCCTCGTCATATTCTTCTTCTTCGGTTTCATGTCCATCTTGGTCTTGGCTTTCATCGCTGCCCAAACAGCAGTTACGGCGGCTCTCTTTCTCGGAGCCGAATCTCTCGCAGTAAGTATAAAACGTTCTACCGTTTTATTGGCGAGTACCTTGTCCGTCGCGTGTCTATCGGTGAGATCGTTGCTCCGAGAATACGCAATGTCGTGTTCTCGGCACGCCGCGTCCAGCGGATTTATGCCCTCGTCACCTCTGACTAGTCGCTTTGTGAGCTGAATGCCCGGACTGCAAAACTGGTAGCCCGGAATATGTAACTCGAAAGAAAGCGCGTTTATCGCTCGATTCAGTAGATCGCTGCGCGACGCTGACATTCGCTACAATCCTTTATCTTCGGTGTGGAGCCGTCGATGTGCGTCCGCTGCCATGGCTGATTGTAGTGCTCGTCGCAGCGATGATAGATTCGAACATCCGAATCTGTCTTCACTTTTGGAAGCTTGTCCCAGATGTGTTCGATGTAGTTGCCGTAAGAGTACAACCTTTGGTATATATTGCAGTTGCTCAACGCTCAAGTCTCGAATATCAGAAGGATGACACAGCGCGAGATACATTTTGCTACTGCGCAGATTCGCACCTTTAAATAATCATTCGAGAACGCACAGTCTTTAGTGTAAGCATGAAATTCGCGCTACAACCGCTAACGATACACGTCACAAACTGTGATGTGAATGATGGGAGGCAGCGCGGAGAAGTGCAAGCACGGCGAAATACTATACTGCCGAGTACTATACGCGCGATCATTTGCGGCCCGTCGAATTGTGGTAAAACCAACGTTCTCATAAGCTTGCTCGAGAGTCCAAACGGCGTACGTTTCGAGAATGTATACGTTTACTCGAAATCGCTGCCAAATATCGATATCTTGAAAATTTATTTACGTCTATCGACGAAATCGGATACTTTACGTTCTCCAACAACAATGATGTCGTTCCACCGAGCGAGGCGCGCCCAAATTCTATTTTTATCTTTGATGACGTAGCGACAAGGATGCGGTGAGAGAATACTTTTCGATGCCGCTATGCGAACACTAACTGCTTCTATCTCTCGTACGTGAGGATACCTAAACATCTGATACGCGACAACGCGAACCTGTTGGTCCTGTTCAAACAGAATTGTACCAACCAGAAAAACACGTTTACAACGATCACGTGAATACCGACATGTCGTACGATGAATTTTGTTTGTTGTGTCGCAACAGTTGGCAAAAAAAAAATGGATTTTTAGTGATAGACAAGGATAGTGCGCTTAAAGACGGGAGATACAAAAAGGGATTTAATGTGTTAGCGATACTGTAACGTGACTAGTCGTTGTCAATACTTCGCCAGAGACGAATATGGTGTGCGCGCTCGTGAAAAAATTGCGAGAATGAGAAGACGAGCGAGTCGATCCACAAGAAACATCGCGCCCTAAGATTGGTCGACAAGGACATGGCATTGGACAGGCATTTTAAATCTCTGCAGAGGATGTTAACAGCCCCGTGCGCGCGATAAAGAGATAGTCGCGCGACGATGACGCAGCGTCTGTCTTCAAGCGTGAGAGAAAAGTGGTGGAGGAGGCGGAGGAGGAGGAGGAGGAGGGGGGGGGGGGGAAAGCGAGCGA
>NW_017259588.1:199409-207209 GCF_001594045.1 Atta colombica
GCGAGCGAGACGTTTGAGCATTCCGCAACCCCACGTAAATGCAATGCTCGATTACACGATCGTGTACAGCCGATAACTCCGCGTACCAAAATCGTACCGACGATAGAATCGTTGGACAATGTTTTCGAAACGACGGAAGATTCGCTAGCGACGAAAGTTCAAAATCAGTTGCAAACGATGGAAGGCATTACGAGTCAGCTGGGTCAAAAATACGTCGAGGTTGCCCTGAGGGGAATGCGAGATAAACAGAAGAGCGATGTAGATTATGTGTACGGCGTCACTTACATAAGGATGGATTGATATTTGGCAATAAACGTTTCGACGTGGATGATGCGGACAACATAATTATCGACGATGTACGTCGGTACACCTGGTCTTTACAAGTTGATTTTCAAGAGAATTCCCGATCCTCTCTACACGGAAAGCGATATGAATAAGTACAAAAGCATGCTACTAGCGACGAACGCGCACAAACACAAGCATCAATTGCAGGGCCGATTATTGAGCAATAAGGGCTACAATTATAAATACGTAATCGCGCCGTTGATGTCGATCACACCTAAGAAACAAAAGAAGAAATCTAGAAAGGGATTACCTCATGCAATGATATTGAATGATAATGCGATTGATTACGTGCATTGGGATCTCAACGAGCTGGTGGATCGTCTACGATTGCTCGACGCTTTGCACCACGAGCAACAACGCTCACGACAACAAGATGCTCTCGACTATCGAGGAACTTCGCGAAATCGATCTTATTATAAATTAAATCGCATATAGACGAAACGAGTCAGTCGAGTTGTGTCAGTGAGAAAAAAAAATTCTTTTGCTCTGTATATTACGCGTTGAATCATGAAAAAAGAGCGAAAAGAGAAAAATCAGCTCCGAGAGAGTCGACTCGTCGAGGAATTGCATGCTCCGGTGAGAAGAAATTTTCCGCGAAGGCGCTTCATAGTTCGAGGATATGACGATCTATGGCAGGCTGATATCGTCGAGATGCGTCCGTACTCAGGCTTCAACAGAGACCACCACTACATACTCACCGTCATCGATGTATTGAACAAGTATTAGTACGCGTGGGCTCACCGCTCAAGAGCAAGGGTGGGAGACGGCTGATGCTATCGCTGAGATAATTCAAGTGAGTGAAAGATGTTCGAAAAATTTACAAACGGATATGGGGAAGGAATTTTACAACGTCAATGTGCAGAAAATCTTGAAAAAACATGACGTTAATCACTATTCCACGTAAGTTGAAAGCGTCAGTCGAGCGGTTCAATCGCATGCTCAAAAACGACATGTGAAAGATGTTTACGCTCAACGGCAATTACAAGTGGATCGACGAGCTGCCGCGTCTCGTATCAGATTACAACACGCGCAAGCATTGGACTATCAGCATGCGACGTAACTCTCGCGAAAGACTTTTGGACACGGTGTACAGCGCGATAAAGATTGATGTCCGTCAAAATTTAAAATTTGAATGATTGGGTACGCGTGAGCAAGTACAAAATGATTTTTGAGAAGGGTTATACATCAAATTGGATCATCGAGATGTTTACAATAAGATACAATGTACCAATCCCGTAATTTACTCGAGGACTATCGCGGAAAATCCGTCGCTGGAGTGTTTTGATGAATTGCATCGCGCTACTCATCCGGACGTGTGTATCTTGGAGAAAGTACTGCGCCGGAAAAGAGATAAGGTGTACGTCAAGTGGCTGGGATTCGATGGATCGCACAATTCATAGATACACAAAAACAATGTCATTTGATAAAATTTTGATTCGTGTATTTTTATTTCTACATATACAAAAAATATCTATATAAATATATAAACGTATTTTTTTTATGATTCTTTTCATTTTCGTTTTGGAATATACAGATATAAATGTACGATACATGAAATGAAAAATAATAGTAATATATAATAAGTGATATTACATAAAACATAATAATACTTATATAAATGCAAAAAAATGTGTTTAAATTAAAATAATAGTAGTACATAATAGTAATATGCATAAATGATAAAAAATATGGGATACATAAAATGTAAAATTGAAATACTAGTAGTATATAAATGTTAAAAACATACGATATATATTATATGAAAGTATAATAATCGTAATACTAATAATAAATGCTATTACATAAAAACATATTAATAATACTTGTATAAATGTGAAAAAAGTGTAAATTACAATAAGTAATACATAATAGTAACATATTAGGTGTACAACTTTGCTTCCGCCGTTTTTTTCCGAAATTCGAGGCTTTATTCTAAAAAACTGGTTACACATTTATGATTCAAAGTATTGTCCATCGCTAGCCACTACTTTCTCCCATCTTTCGGTTGCGTACGAATCCCGCGTCAAAAAAACTGGTCATCTTTTGAGGCTATCCACGAATCGATCCAATTTTTTACTTCTTCATAAGATCGGAAGTGCTGATCAGTCAGGCCGTGTGCCATTGATCGAAACAAGTGATAGTCAGAGGGAGCAACATCTGGAGAATACGGCGGGTGGGGTAGGACTTCCCATTTCAACGTTTCCAAGTAGTGTCTTGACCACTTTCGCAACATGGGATCGAGCATTGTCATGCTGCAAAATCACTTTATCGTGTCTCTCGTTGTATTGCGGCCGTTTGTCTTTCAATGCTCGGCTCAAACGCATCAATTGTGTTCGATACCGATCGCCTGTGATTGTTTCAGTCGATTTTAACAGTTCATAATACACTACGCCGAGCTGGTCCCACCAAATACAGAGCATGACCTTGGACGTCAAAATCACCGTTCTTGAAGCATTGAAACCACTCACGACACGTTCTTTCACTAATAGCGGTCTCACCAGTATTTGAGAGCATTCGATGAATCTCAGCCGCAGATTCTTCATATTGAAGCAAAAAATTAAAACCTGCCGCAAATGACGAGAATTTGGCTCGTAAATTGACATTTTCACTCGAGAATAACTTTATGATGCAGACACAAATCGACTAATGTTTCTATGGGGTTATGTTGACAGATGCCCAAGTTTATTGTATGACGTCTATGATCTATTTATTTCGATCACCACTTACCGCTAAAGCCATCTATAGGAAAACGGCGGAAGCAAAGTTGTACACCTAATATATGATCTACAACTATTATACAATGGATGGTGCTTTAACTGTATGCACAGCATGCATGATTCATATGGCTGATATTAACGATGTAGGAATGTATCACGTCAGGGAGCATGAGACTGGTAGGTTAGACGGCAAGTCGTGCACGAATTGCAGAGAACCTTTGTACAGTGTATTCTCGTGCAACATGTACCACTCTGCACAAATTGAAAAAACTATTGTGAACAATACTGGAAAATATGAGAAGACTATAATATGTAGATGATATGCTGTATGTTCTCGGTAATCCACAAAAAAGAGACACAGATGTGCAAATCGCCAGTGCAAGTCCTACGTGATCGAGAATTAGATATACGTAATGAGAAACATGGAATAATTATTAAAGAGCTCGTTTCTGACTGGTCTTTACTCGCACGAGGGAAAGTGTACCCACAATTACGAGACAAATGTTACGAGGACGATGAAAAGAGACATCGGTGGAATAGAAATGTTAATCTAATAAAGGACGACTATTATTGGACGAAGAAAAGAGCCAAGGTTGGTGCATGTGCATTAAGATTCCCGCGGATAATGAAAAGTGTGTCGAACTGCTGATTAATGACAATATATGAATGGAGTTTCGTGATCGCGATCTTGCACTAAAACTGTTTTTTAATAGATGCGACGAACGATGCTTTGAGTGCGAACAGTGCACTTTCGCAAACATAATGAAAAGGTGTTAGAACGTTATGATATTCTAGATATGTCATGTATTGTAACATGTGTGAACGAGTCAAGTGCTCCGTGGGAAAGTGCGAACGTGATCTAAAAACTGTGAAAAGACATGGAAAATCATGAGCGAACTATTGGAGCAGTGCGGGCAGGTCACTACTCTGATGGATTGTTTCGCGTGGCTGCAACGATGCGACGAGTGCATCGAGCAGCTCGAAGAATTTTATCGTGCCAAGCGTCCTCGCCGTTGGACACAGACAATCTGCGAGGATCGCGTGACTCGCGGGTACAAAGTCGCAATGAGCGATGTTTGGTGACGAGTACACGAGTAGCAACGAACGATTTCTTGTCTGATGAGAGATTGACGCCGCGTTCGAGAATCGTATATTAACAGGTGCGGGGATAAACTCTAATCACATCGAGCCGGTGGTTTTTAGAAGACACTAGCAATGTAGAGTGCGAGATGCTGTAGAAAGACACAGTAGTATAAAAGTAAACACGTTCGATGGTGAGTTCGCGACGAAGGATAAACGTGCTAATAAGAGTATAGTTACAAAGAACAGCGAGATATACACCGATTTGCGCGAGTGATTCGAGCAGCACGTCATCGAACCTATCTTAGCAAGAGTTTCAGGAACGCGACAGCGGGCATTGTACGTATATTGAATTTGACTATCAATGTGAACAAATTAAATCTCATGCATGCGGGATGTCATATCAAAGTGCTACAAGAAATAACGACGAAACGAGCAGTAATCGGTGTTCATACGACGGACAATGCATGCTTCGGGTGGTCGCCACTCTGTACCCAGTTGAAAAGTATACGAAGCGGGAATCATCCCATCTGCATTATACGACAGTATTGAATCTCACAAACATTGAGTTTCCAATGACTTTAAAAGACATTTCTAAATTCGGACGGTTGAACGCGGTATCGATCAACGTGTATGGCATCGAAAATAAACAAATCCTTCCTCTGCGGCTCACCGATGACAAGAAGAAGAAGCACGTCAATCTCCTGTATGTATAAGATTCACACAACGACAATCTTGGTCACTTTGCGTGGATCAAGAACCTGTCGCGTCTCGTGAGATCGCAAATTACTAGGAAAAAGAACAAGAAATTTTTCTGCGACCGATAAGTATAATAAGAGAAGTTGATAAAAAACAATATTTAAAAAAAAACAATAAAAAGAAATAAATTTAATAAAATTTTAATAAATTTTTATATAAATAAAAAAATTTTTTCTATTTACAGGTGTCTCCGTTACTTCAGTTCGTGCGAAAAATTGCAATTGCACGAAGTGGACTGCCAGAAAATCAACGACTGCGCCATCCGACTGCCAAGAGAGGACGACAGGTGGCTCGAATTTGGCAATTACAGCAATTGGGAATGAGTATTGTCGTCTACGCCGACCTGGAATGCGTCCTATGTAAGACAGAATTCGATAAGGAAGGACGTCATCGTAAGTGTATCAGCGGCATGAGCGTTTAGCTATTACATACGATGCGCGTACATCGTGTCGGAAGTAATATGCTGACACATTATCGTCGTATTACTTCCGACGCGATGAAGGCTGTATAATATAGTTCGCGCAATAACTCAACGATTTACATTGCGCGAAAAATATCATATCCGCCAACGTGCTCATGGAAACTTTCTCTAAACAGCAATGGGAGGCATACTGTAGCACGACGCGTTGTCTGCGAGAAACGATTCGCGCCGGACGATACGCGAGTCCGCGATCATTGTCATCTCACCGGTAGATACTGGTCCAGCACATTCAAATTGTAACTTAAATTATAAAAATTCGTTCTATATTCCGATCGTGTTTCACAATTTATCGGGCTGCGATGCCCATTTTATAATTAAGGAAATTGTTACTGCATACGATGGACATGTAGATGCACTACCGATAACGAAGGAAAAATATATTTCATTCACTAAACAAAGTGTCGATAACATTAAAGATAAAAATGAAAAGAATTTTCAGAAAAATGGTGTAAAATTAAGATTCATTGATTCTTTCAAATTTCTAAATGCAAGCCTCGATAAATTGACGTCGTATCTCGACAAAGATAAATTAAAAATTGTACGTTCCGAATTTTGCAAGCTCAGCGCGGAGGATTTCAATCTTCCGTACGAATATTTGACTGCGTCAAAAAATTGCAAGACACGCGCTTACCACCGCGCGAATTATTTTTCAGTTCGTTGACAGGCGATACCGTATCCGAGAGCGATTACGCTCACGCCGTGAACGTATGGCACCGATTCTCCATCCGAACGCTCGGCGAGTACAGTGATTTGTACTTGAAAACTGATGTCTTGTTATTAGCCGACATTTTCGAAAATTTCCGCAATAGTTGCATCGCGAGTTACTGTCTCGATCCCGCGCATTATTATATTTCCAGTTTTCACGTGGGACGCCATGCTGAAACATACGCATGTAAGATTCGAGTTGCTCACCGACATTGATATGGTCATGTTCATCAAGCACGGTATACGCGGTCTCAGCCAATGTTTCAGCAAATACGCACAGGTTATATAATAATAACAAGTACATGCGTTCGATTCATCAAAATCATCGTTCTTGATGTACGATGTGAACAATTTGTACAGATGGGTGTTAACCTTTGCCATATGCCGAATTTCAATGGTTCGAAAAAGCTGTGAACTTTGAGCGTGATCGCACCGGATTCATCCACCGGTTATATTTTCGAGGTCGATCTTGAGTATCTGCAGCATCTACACGATCAACACACTGACTTACCTTTCTGCCCAACGCACGATAAATCGCCAGCGCGAAAATAAACTTCTAGCGACATTGTACGATAAGCAGCGTTACGTCATCCACTATCGCAACCTGCAGCAATGTACTCGTTACGGTCTTCGCGTAACAAAGATACACCGGGTGCTACAATTCGCTCAATCTCCATAGCTCCGCGATTACATTGAACTCAATACACAATTTAGCGCGCAAAAAACGATTTCGAAAAAAATTTATATAAACTAATGAACAACGCGGTAAGACTATGGAGAATGTGCGCAATCACGTTGATGTAAAATTAATAACAAAATGGGACGGACGGTATAGCATGGAAGCAATGATCGCGAAATCGAATTTTCACAGCTGTAGTCTTTGCGGAAAATTTGATCGCCGTCGAAATGCGCAAAGTCGAGATAAAGTTCGACAAGTCGATTTACGTGGGTATGTGCATACTCGACATATCGAAAGTCTGTTTGTACGAATTTCACCACGAGTACATGTATCGCGATCAATGCAAGATCATGTACACCGACACGGACAGTCACATTTAGAATGAAATGAATAGAAAAAATCATATAGAATGCGACGATGTTTACAAGAATATGAAACATGATATCGTTAGATTCGATACGAGCGATTATCCGGCGGCAGACAACGTGTACGGTATGCCTCTCGAACAAAAAAGTATCGAGTCTGATGAAGGATGAAAATAATGGTGCGATAATGACCGAATTCGTTGGAGAGCGAAAATGTACGCGGAGAGAGTGGACGGCAAGAACACTAAAAGGTGAAAAGTGTAAAGAATAACGTCATAGCGCGAACGATAATATTCGATGATTACACGCGGTGTTTGAACGAAGAGATCGAAATAACTCGCCGTCAATCGTGTATATGATCTAAATTACAAGAGATCTAAATTACACGATATCCGAATCGAAAATCGCTCTGAATCCATACAATGACAAACGATACGTCGTACCGGACTCGATGGAGATGTTATCGTGGGGGCATTGGCGGATACCTTTGTAATATTATATATAATATCAAAATTATTAATCATTATCAATTAGTCATTCTGTGGCTGAAAGTCTTTTGAAGAAAGAAATCATTATTGTTTACTAACACACGACGCGTTTATTCAATAACGATAGATAGCAATCGATTGATTTTAATATCAAATCTATTAATTAATTATATATATATAT
>NW_017259588.1:207309-229269 GCF_001594045.1 Atta colombica
AAGTACTCGAAAAAAGGGACACATATTGCTGGACAACTAACACGACAATAAGAAGTAGTCAATCGATTTTATTAGTTATGTTTATAACTAACGTTGTCAAAACATGAATCACTTCTTCCTTGCTTATTGCAGATTTCTGTCTCTATGTCGAAAGGAGATACAATATGGCCAGCTGTTATCAAATAGTACACAAAGTAAGATTGCAAGACACGTTTAATGCTGAACTCGGCTTTGCAAAAATACGGATGATGTGACACTTCTGCCGAAGCGTCTGCCCTGGTCGAGCGATTTTTCGAAACTAACGTGGAATCACATGTCCTCAGTAATGTATGATTTATGTATAACTGCTCTGTAATTTGTTGGCAGACAGTTGTAATCTGTTGGTTTGTAATTATTATACGAGCAGTAATCCTCAATAATAACTTCAGCGGCGCAATATCTGTCGTATGATTAGTTATAGTAATTACTACATGAGCAGCAATATCCCCAATAATAACTTTATACTAATAACCCAGTAATACACACTTGGCAGTCGGTTTTTTCTATGCGAGCCTGACCAAAATTTTTGCTCGGATATTAGTGCGGTAGCTCAGCGGAGTTTAAAAAAAAATCATTTCGATGCGCAGTTTAAAGAACTATATATAGTATACAAAGAATTTACATAGAATTATACAAAATACTTAAAATCCGGCTAGACTGTTAAAAGGCATTTATTTCCTATTAATTGTAACAAATAAAACACTAGTACAACAGGAATCGAAGCTATCAATTGAGCCTACCTAGAACTTGTCAGGTCAACCCTTACTAACAATAAGATCTGATAATTACGGTTATCCACAATTCGATGATCGAAGTAAAGTGAGTCTCGCGCTATGTCGCTGCGCGTATCTTATACATGCTAAGGCACTATCGTATGTATCTCCTGATACTTATGAAGTACTAAAAAAATAGTATACACATTAAGTAAAAAAATGATGTAATGAACATAGATTGAAAGTGCAACCGTTATATAAATATTTTTTTATATTAGAGATAAACATTTTTGTATGTCAGCATCATGAATAATTTACTTGATATATTTACAGAAGAGGTTCCATGTATCCTCTTTCCATTTCCATACATCTTTGATATTTTTTTCTTACAGAGTCTTACAGAGTTCTTCTTGCAGAACGTAATTTAAACACTAAGGTAAACATCGCATGCGACACATAGAAGAATAAGTAGTATAGTAAGTCGGTTTAAGATTTTTTTACTCAGTATGATATGTACTATCTACCATATAAATGGTAGAAATTAAATAGGTTTTTAACACTCTAAACTACATATGTATATCATACATGAAATAAACTTTTATAAAAAGGAAAGAAATCATTATTGCGATTATAAGTCGCTCATCAATTGATGATTTTTGTCTTTATTCATCTTTCATTCTAAGAATTTTTCCAAACATTTGTAAATGAAGAAATCCACTTTGTGGAGTTCATTATAATATTATTATTATACGATTTCACATGGATTTCTAACTTGTAAAGCGAAAGTCAATTTTGTTTATGATAAAAGAAATAAATATGGTGCAAATAAAACATGCTGACAAAGAAACATGAATAACGTATATGATACAAAATACTGAATAATCTGGAATAAAAATGTAATACTTCAAATGTCCTGAAAAAGTCTATAACGTGATTTAAAATGTGATTTAGAACCGATTATAATATATGTGAAAACCTAATTAATCGATGATGTGTAATCTTTTCGTAATTTAATCATCATCTATATCATATGTTATATTAAATAAAGATAAAGATAATTTTTTTAGATATATAAATAAAATGATTAATGCGATAAAACCTCTGATTTTCACTACGATAATGACAACAATTATGGGAGTTGTCTTTGGAAGTTTAAACATAGTTACTGTGAGCAGCACACAAATTATTTCACTTCAATATAATATATATGGTGTTAATTACGATTTTTGTATAATTATTTTTTTTTTAATGTATAAGATACTTTAATCAATTATAGAAAATAAAAAAATAAGAATTTCTATTAACCCTTTATATCCTTATAGTACTATTTATAATATATAAAGTTATAAATATTCATGATTCTAATTAGGATCAACGTATTAAAATGATTAAGGATATTCTTATATTCAACCCAATTAAAATAATTTTAATTTTCTTCAAGGATATTCTTATTGAAAGTCTTTTTATTCCAACCCAAGTAATGGCAACTTTAATTCTCTGTCAAAAATTACTATTCTTCAAAGAAAATGAAAAAAATGTATGAAATGAAAAATTAAAACTTAGATGCTAGGTTCTTGCAATCTTAACTAATCAAATTAAATTCCATCCAAATTAAAAAGTAAAACATAAATGTATTGTCCCTTATTATTCATACAAAGTTACCTTTTTAAAAAAAGGTAAAAAGCGCTAAGCGTGCGTGTTTTTCGTAAAGAATCATTTTTGCCGATTCATCGTGTTTGGTGTTTAGTAGAATTGACTACTTATGATTGATAGTTGATCACCGATTCGGTTTAATCGAGTTGATGAAACCAGTCCTTTGTACGTAATACAAAGTATCCAACTCAATTAATAGTAGTTTTAATTTTTTTTCGAGAATATTCTTATTGAAGATATTCTTATTCGAACCCAAGTAATGGCAACTTTAATTCTTTGTCAAAAATTATTACTCTTCAAAAGAAATTAATATATCAAATTAAAATCCAGATGCTACAATCTTAACCAATCAAGTTAAATTCAATCAAATTAAAAAAATAAAAACACAAATAATATTACCTCTTATTTTAAACTTAATTTTAATGATATGTATGATTGTAAAAAAAATTTGATCAGCAACTGGCGCCAAGTTAAATTTTACTATCAAAATAAAAAGTAAAATCTAAGTGATACTGTCTTTATTATTTATTTAATCCAAATGATATATCTTTAATTTTTATACAATGAAACATAAATATACGTATATTTTATTGAAGAATCTTGCTATTTCAATCCAAATGGTTTAAATTCCTCTTAAATGAAATTTTTAAATCATAATTCATTCAAAGACATTTTCTTTTCCAACTAAAGAAGTAATTATTTAATTTTCCTTCAAAATAATATACAAAAGATTATCAAAAGTACGTTACCTTGTTTAATTTAAATGTTACACAAAAAATTAAAGAGTTAAAACCGCATAAAACGGTATAAAATGGAAAAATTTAATTTAAGTAGAAAAATTTTTTATGTAAAAACACTTGATGCTGCTCGAGTAAGAAAAACTATTTAAAATTAGAATGGTAATTAATAAAAATAAATATATATAATAAAAAATAATTATAATTTAAAAGTAATAACAATAATAATAAATTTAATATGAACTTTATATTGAATAATAATAAAGTTTACTATTTATTTCTCTTTTATAACGCATGTTTACAAATCTAAATTAATTTTTCTTATACTTAAACTTAATTCACAACGTTCACAATTTACACAAATCTATATCTTAATCGCATATATACACACATTACTTTAACTCTCATTGGGTATGCTTCTTATTTTTCTTATTTTGTTAAATATTCATATTTTTTAATATGATTATAATTTTCCTTATATATAATTTAATATATTAATATATTATTTTCCTAAATATTACATTTTTTTAAGTATTACATTTTTATTTTTCTTATTTTTTTAAATATTACCTTCATATCTTACTACTATGTTATTATATCGAGATCTAGCAGCGCCAAATGTTTTTTACATGAAAAATTTTTTTACTTAAATTAAATTTTTTTATTTTATACAGTTAACTCTTTAATTTTTTGTATACAAATTAATTTTTTGTATACAAATAATTTTTTGATAACATTTAAATTAAGCAAGCTGACGTAATTTTGTGATAATGCTTTGTATATTATTTTGAAGGAAAATTAAATAAACACTACTTTAGTTAGCAAAAAATGTCTTTGAATGAATTGTAGTATAATAATTTCATTTAAGAAGAATTATGTTTCATTATACAAAAATTATAGATACCATTTGGATTAAATAAATAATAAAGATAATATCACTTAGATTTTATTTTTTATTTTGATAATAAAATTTAACTTGGCGCCATAGTTGTTGATATCAAATTTTTTATACAAATGATTCTTTACGAAAAACACATATGCTTAGTGTTTTTTACCTTTTTTTAAAAAGGTAAATTTATATGAATAATAAGAGGCAATTACCATTTATGTTTTACTTTTTAATTTGATGGAATTTAACTTGATTAGTTAAGAGTGTAGCATCTAGGTTTTAATTTTTCATTTCATTACATTAATTTTTTTCGAAGAATAGTAATTTTTGAGAGAGAATTAAAGTTACCATTACTTGGGTTGGAATAAGAAGACCTTCAATAAAAATATCCTTGAAGAAAAATTAAAACTACTATTTTTATTGGGTTGAATATAAGAATATTCTTGATAAATATATACTTATTTCTCTTGGTTAACTTGCAGCATCACTGCAAACTCATCAAAATTTTTTCTTCTTTTAGCCCTGCAGTTTAATTGATTAATTAATTGTGATACTTAAGATTAATATAAAATCCGTCTATGAATACTGTTCATAGTGTACTCAGTTGGATGGTACCTCTCTCTAATGGCTCCTGCATACTGGATGCAGAAATGCTTGCCGCGCGCAAAAATCTCCGTCATCTCTGTCTAGTCTTGTATCCACGATACTAAAAATCGGTCCGAGACCTCGGATAAAGAAAAACTAATAACAATAGTTATGTGATCAAATTAATTTGTTAATTCCTTCTCTGTCCGAGATCTCGGACCAATTTCTAGGGCCGTTTCACCAACGCAGATCAAGCTTAATCATGATTAATTGTCAACCACAACTGGTCGATTCTAGTAAACAGCAAACGTGATTGGTCAATCAACGACCGATTAAGCTAATTGATGTTGATGAAACTGGCTCCTAGCATTGTAAACATCGGGTTTAAAAATAGAAATTAAATATCAAATGTTTCATTTTGACACTGAAAAGGATCGAGCGTCAGTATGAAAAGACACTTTTACGAACGTCGCATAAGAGACAAAGATTAATTGTGAAACGCGAGATATATTTCGAGAAGTTGGCATATTCAGGACCAGTTTCAATGCCAGTTAGCTTAATCGGCCGTTGACTGACCAATCGCTTTTGCTGTTTAATAGAATCGACCAATTGCGATTGATAGTTAATTACAATTAAGCTTGATCAGCATTAGTGAAACCCTCAATCTTTCCCTGTCTAACATACTTTATAATACATCTTACAATTAGTTTCTCTTGCTAACTTTCATAATTTATGTCTTAAATTAAATATTGAATAAAGAATTAAATGACCAATCAGTGCCAGTAACCAATATGGAATAAGTAAAATGCTATCATCAACGCAGTAAATATTATATTGTTAATTAAGTTAGAAAATAATAATGATAAAATAATGATTTATTCGATCTCGATCTCAATTTGTTTATAACTTATTATTTAACAAAAAGAATGTTTAACAAAAGGAAATTTCGAACGAAAATGTAATTATATACTATATTTGTTAACTAAACCAAAAGATGATGATAATTTATTCGACCTCGATTTCCATTTGTTTATAATTCAATATTTAACAAAAGAAGATCGGATGGAAACGAAATTACACTGGTAATTGTTAATTAAGCTAAAAAATTATAATGAAAAGTGATTTATTTCTATTTGTCTGTAAAATAGGTAGTTTAACAATTACCGGCGTATAATTTCATTTTCATCCAATCTCCTTTTATTAAATATTAGTTATAAACGAATGGAGATTGTTTTCGAATAAATTGCTTTGTCATTATCATTTCCTAACTTAGTTAACAAATATCATTGTATAATTCCATTTCCGTTCGATCTTCTTTTGTTTAATTAATTAATAAATAAATAGAAATAAATCAATTTTTCATTATTATTTTCTAACTTATAACAGTTAACACATATCAGCGAATAATTTCATTTCTATTTAATCTCCTTTTATTAAATATTAAGTTATAAACAAACGGAGGTCGAAATCTAATAAATCGCTTTTAAAATTATATTTCCTAGTTTTTAGTAATTACCAGCGTATTTTATTATTATATCGACTTTACCGATTCTATTTTGAAAAAACCAACCGAGACACTAGTATAGACTCATGCCATGCTTAACGCCGCGACACTGTCTCCAGATGTCTTCAGATCGCAGTGCTTACTGATCATGTATATCACTAGCACACCTTGCATAAAGAATATCAAAAGGACATGTGGAATGAAAGAAATGTGTGGAATGAAAGGAATGTGTGGAATGAAAGGAATGTGTGGAATGAAAGGAATGTGTGGAATGCGATTGACGACTTAATCTGAAAAAGTGACAGAATTTTGCGTTGTGATATCTCCGCTTGTACAGAAAAAATAAAAACATTTTCATTATATATTTCGAGCGGTTGTAATCGATTGAGCACTTATTGATATAGAATTTGATTGGTTCAGTTTGTTGAGTTTTCGATAACCTCGATACAACTCGCCGGTTCGCGTAAAGGAAGCACATCCGTAGCTTAGCGCCGAAACACTACTACAGTGTCTTCAGATTATTCATAGTCAATTTGTATTTCAATATTATCTTAAATCATGGGTTCAATATTGTTCAATATTAATTTTTCAATATTGTTAATATCAATACTTGTCAATATCAGTTAAGTGCTAAATAATGACACAATAAAACGTGTATCATATTTAATCATAAATATCATAAATATCAAGAAACAGGGTATTGCCTCGCTCCAAGTTTACATGCTTGTACAGGAGACACTGCAATGAATCTTCGTCCGAACTGTCGAGTTGATGAGAAACATTGTGATCGTATCTAAAAAACGACTACTAGACGGACGAAATTTTTAACAGGTTCTATCGATAGCTTGGAATTTCATAAATATATAAGTAATAAAAGTTTTTATTTTTTTCTTTGACGAATATTATAATAAATATTTTAATTTCTATGTAAAAATAGGATAAAATTTTATCGAGAAACGTTATCGTCATTATCATGTCCGGTGACTGATCAAATCAATTATTACTTGAATACACTCACACACTTCCAAGCATCCTCCATATCTATATTCCACCACGCTATCCACTTAAATCCCGCTACCTCCTCCTACTTATTATAAAGACTTTGATACACTGACACTTACCGATAAGACTACCCTTATCCACCCACCCTTTCTCCATTCATCTCCCACTTTAATCGTCTTAACTCATCTCGAATTATTTCGACACTTTCAAACACAGTCAAACGCATCTTTACTTACCCATGCAATTTATCACCCACCCTGTTCTTTATCACAAATCCTTATTCCAGGTATTTTAAGAAACGTCATCGTCCAGTACGTTTAGTGTTCAAAACACTTATAGAAACGTCAGACATTACTTGTCGCGACTTCAAGGCATTACCATGACAACAATATATGGCTCCTGCATACAGAACATGGCAACACTTGCCGCGCGGCGGAAGTTGGCGCGATAGCCAATCAATGTCTTGTTTACTCGGAAGTAATAGACATATAATTTTTACCGCGCGACAAAAATTAAACTCAATTCAACTTTTGCCGCGCGGAAATTACATCATTTCTAGAAGTTTTGCATGGTGAGGCCAACTTAAGAACATAGAATTATTGGTTAGTGCAATAACTTCCGAAACGGCAAATGTTGCCGCGTTCTGTGTGTAGGAACCAATACTCTTGAGCCAAGACGCGAGTTTTCAACCTAAATTCATGGTGTCATATGAATGCCGTATGATAATGCGATACAACTGCCATTACTACGCGAGCCAGATAACTAATAATGAAAAAATAGCGCATACGCATTAAGCATTCTTCTCATAATAAATAACTCATGAATATTTTAAAAAGTATAAATAATAAAATTTGTCATAACAACATGACAATTGCTAACCAAGAATCGTAATGATAAAAGCTTACGAAAAAATTCCGATTCAAACAGTGCCAAAAATGTTAATGTCAATGAAGACATTTATCTCCGACTGCTCCGATTTATTCACGAGAGTGGGCAGAAAGAATTACTACTGACACTCTTTCGGATCATCAAAAACCTAATTATTGTTAAAACCTAATTGTTGTTTAAGATTTAGCAATTAAGCAAAGTTATAATAATTGTTATAATAATTGGCTTGAAATCGAACTTTCTAGAATAATGTTAAATATAAAACAGCTTGTGATTGGTTCATCTTATCCGTGAGACATCCTTGGAAGATATATAAACAAGAGTTTTGCGGGCATTTTGTTACATCTCAAATTGTTAAACATTTCGTTCAATTTCGAATTATTAATCACTTTGTTGTTAACTATTGCGCAGTTGAAAATCGTTAGGCGAAATTGTTATCGGCTAGTCGAGCCTGATTTCTCATTTAGACTTTACTTCAATTATATAAAAGTGCGGGAGTGTTGCTTCTAGTGTCTTTATTTTCTTTCTTTCTTTTTATATACGAAAAAAAATGTACAATAATATACACTAGAATTCTAGTAAACTTTATGAAATTAAATTCATATAGGAATATGTGTCTACTTATGCAAAATTTTCTTTACATTTCTGATAAATGAGGAACATCTTAATAGTAGAATTTATTTTATCGATGAATATTTTTTCTTTAGCATTGATAAAATTTACTTTACTGCGTAGTTCAAAATATATACATATGTAATAAAAGTAAAAAAATGTATAAAAGTTCTGAGAGTTGTTTGTACTCGTCAATCTTGAAAATAGTACGTTTTACTATAAGTATAATTTACTTTATTAAAAGTAATTTATCTTACTATAAGGTAAAAATCACTTGAAATGATGTATTATAATCATAATGTACTTTTTATCTTAAATCTCCGGTATTTTTATTTTTAGACAAATAAAATTGATCACAAATTCGATAAAAATAGCCAGAATATTTTTACTAGTCTTCTAAAGTAAAAATCTTTCAATTATTTTTCTCCGTGCATATATAAATTAAATATATATATATATATATATACAGGGCTTTCAAAAACGCTAAAATCTTGAAAACAATCAACTCTAATGAAAAATATATCAAGACAAAATTGTAGGACTTCAAAAAAATCTACGTAACTGATGATAAAAGGTTGACATTGGATGGAATCTGCAAGGTCATATGAAAGTCAAATTGAATTTTTTATATAGGATCCCCTTCTTTTTATTACACAATATTATAACTTATTTCAAGAGCTTTTCAAAATACTATAATAAAATATTTTTTTCATTAAAAGTTACAATAACGCCGGCATTAGCATTACGCAAAGTATCGACTACTAAAACTTCTTGACTGTATTTAGGATCATGAATGTTCTAAATAACATTTGTCAAAATTAAGGCGAATGGAGGTTGTACTTCTTATTTTCATTTTTACGCAAAAATGAATTTTTAGTGCAAAAATGAAATTAAGAGGAATAATCTCCAATGGCCTTGATTTTAACAATGTTATATTGTTCAGAATGTGATTCTGAATAATATTCAAGGAGTTTTAGCTGATTTTGCGTAATGCTAATGCCAGCGATGCTATAACTTCAAACCTTATAATTTGAAAAGTTCTTAATGAAAAATTATTTTAATACAGTGTTTAGTATAATGTTTGACACCACCCAAGATCAATCTCTTATCTTTAGTTAGATAGATTTTTGAGGTCTTACAACTTTACTTTTACATATTTTTCACTAGAGTTGATCGTTTTCGAAATATTTTAACATTCAAGGCTTTTTTGAAGATTCTGTATATACACACACGCACGCGCGCACGCACACACACACACACACACATACACACACACACACACACACACACACACACACACTATATATATATATATATATATATGTATATATATTAGATGTGGGAAAAAGTTCGTGGCGTTTCTTTAATGCCATCTAACGGGAAAAATGTCACGAACTTTTTCCCAATATATATACCTAATATATACAGAGTGTACCGAAAAACTTCTCCAATCGCCACAGAAAGATAGATGGGATCGAAATAAAAGTCCTTTATCATTTAACGATATTCGTAATAATAATCAAGATATGAATGTTTGCAATTGTACTAATGAGAACGCACCAATAGAAACACTCCGGCCGATAGAAGTATAACTCGGCCTACTTTTTCAAATATAGGCTGCGCCAACAACGCGTTAAAGAGGTAAAAAAGAAAACGCTTAGCGCCCGGCATCGCCGTTCACACGTCTCATCACATCGCACCAAAGGAATCGCGTCTATGGCAGCTGCGCCCATTCGCGATTACATTACATACTAACATTGCAAAAATAGAACAAATACAAACGATAATAAACTTCGATAAATAAAAATATCGAAAGAGAGAAAGCGATGAAACCTATGGAAATCTACAGAAAATCTAATTAATTTCTTTATCGCTTCTCTAAATATCGAAAAGATAAAATTTAAAAAAAAAAATATCCGAAAGAAATAATTCTCCATCATTCTCTATTGTTTCCTGTTAGGAGAGTATAATTTCATCGGAATATAATAATATATTAATAAAGACATAATACTTGATTGCAAGTTTTGTTAGAATCTCTCTTTTTACGTATACTTCAAAAATCACTGAAAATCTGGCGCAATTAATAGTATTTACGGTAGTAGAAATTCTAAGCTCACTTCACGCATAATTACAAAAGCTTTTTGTTGTTAACCGTATTAACGATATTTGACATATTATTGTGCTCTCGAGGTATAATTAATTATCATAGGCAGTCTATCGTAATCTATTATAAAATCGGAAAAAAGTACATGTTTTTCTATCGTATTATTACAAAAAGCGTATAGCATATTATGCATAATAAGTATATCATGTACATCGTAATTCTCTAATAAGATACTTATAAGAGGAGAATAAAAAATTAATCATGAATATTAATTATAACAGACTTTCATGTTTCGTGGAAAAAGAAATGATAAGAAACGATAAAAGAATTTGATAAATACAATACACAAAAAAATTGTGTTATAATATACTTTCAAATGCAAACAATAGAGGATCAATCGCGAATTTGTAGTATGGCAAAGTACGATACGATAAGAAAAAAAGATTCGAATTGTGGATACTATTAGTAATTCATTTTGTTTTATGCATTGATTTTGTAAATTTATAGGATCATGTTATTTTTACATCTACTTTTTTTGGTGTACATTTATCGAATTTTGTTATGAAGATAGGAAATGCTAGCGTTTCCACACCACTTTGAGGTAGATAGCTTGGCGCATTTTTGTTTTAAGTGGTTTTCCCCAGTAGGCCTAATCCACTCTGTCCTTACACTTCTAATGAAACAACTGTTCGAAATGCCTTCCTTGCCTTGTAGCTAAAATTCTCTCCGAGATATTTGTCGCGTTGCATGATGCGTTATATCTAATATGAAAGAAAAACTGGAACAAAAAAATAAAAATATCTGCACAAAAATTGATACGCGAGGTCCATATTCATGCCGAACGACGTCAATTCCCGTAATTTCTTGCTCTAGCAAGAAGAGAATCCGCATGCTATTCGACAATGTCTTCCAGAATCGATGATCAATCAATATGTGGACAGGAGTATTTGCAAACAGAATGGTAAATATTCTTGCAAATTAAGAAATTTTTTCTGCTGCCTTGTTTCTGTAACGTTTCAATGGGCGATTTTCAGATCGGCCATATTTCTTTGCGGCACACTTCAATGGAAGAACATATGCTGATTTCATTGAAAATCTGTTACCGATTTTCTTGGATGACGTTCCTCTTCGAGAACGGAAAACGCTGATTTTTCAGTACGATGGAGCTCTCGCATATTATTCTCGCAGAGTATGGGAAATTCTAGATGTTTTCCAGATAGATGGATTGATCCGATCGTTTGACCGGCACACTCACATTTGAATGTGCTCGATTGAGGCTATATCTAAGCTACAATCGAGCACAAACATGATAATATCCAGAATGAGGAATGTGATGCAATCATAGCGATCTTTCAAACTATCACTCCGGATATGGCGCACCATGCAATGCGACAAATATCTCGGAGAGTCGAACTTTGTCTGCAAGTGCAAGGAAGGCACTTCGAGCAGTTGCTACATTAGAAGTGTAAGGACAGAGTGGATTAGGCCTACTGGGGAAAATCACTTTAAAAAAAATGCGCCAAGCTATCTATCTCAACTGATGTGAAAATGATAGCGTTTCCTATCTTCGTAATAAACTTCGATAAATGTATACCAAAAGTAGATGTAAAAATAATATGATCCTGTAAATTTACAAAATCAATGCATAAAACAAAATGAATTACTAATAGTATCCACAATTCTAATCTTTTTTTTCTTATCGTACTTTGCCATACAAATTCGCGATCCTTCATTGTTTGCCTCTGAAAGTACATTATAACACACTATGCAAAGAAAATTAAAGGCTCATTCATTCTGTTCTCCAAAAATAAATAATATTCAAGAGAGTATAAAGTTATCGTACGAGATTTTTAGAAAAATATTTTAAAGCTTGAAGTATCTATTATACTTTGGAGATAAGTTAGAAATAATATTTCGATTTCTCTGATTGACTTTTTACAAAGTTATAGGAATATACATGGAAAGTACCATCAAATCTAAAAATTTTGTATAGACTTTACCAAGTTTCATGACCTAAATTTAAATTAAATTTGCGCCTCTGTGGATTACGATTTTTTTTTTTACCGTTATTCAACATTGAAGTAAAAGAATTCGTTTTCGCATCAATATTGAATAACTCGATGAAAAAATATTATACAATGCTTTTTTGCAACGAAAAGGCAAATTAAAGGTAAAGATTCACTCTTTCAAATGCTGTAACGCTGAATTTATTTACGATTTTTAATTCAGGTCATGAAACTTTGTAAAATACGTGCAAAATTTTTAGAGATTTGAAAGCTATCTATTTACAATTCCCTATAACTTTGTAAAAAATTAGATCGAAATATCAATTAATCGGCCTCGAAAGTAGAGACTTTAAAATATTTTTTAAAAAATCTCGTTATGATTATTTTTGACGATGTTACACTTTCTTGAACGTACCTATTTTTGGAGGATATACTAATATGATCTTTCAATTTTTTTGTGTATTGTATTTATCAAATTCTTTTATCATTTCTTATCATTTTTGTTTCCACGAAACGTGAAAGTCTGTTATAATTAATATTTACGATTAATTTTTTATACGTTCTCCTCTCATAAGTATCTTATTAAAGAATTACGATGATACACTTATTATTACATGATATATTTATTATGCATAATATGCTATACGCTTTTTGTAATAATACAGTAGAAAAACATGTATTCTTCTCCGATTTTATAATACAATAGATTACGATGAACCACCTGTGATAATTATATCTCAAGAGCACAATGTTATATCAAATATCGTTAACAACAAAAAGCTTTTTTGGTAATTATGCGTGAAGTGAACTTAGAATGTTTACTACCGTAAATACACTATTAATTACGGCAGATTTTCAGTGATTTTTGAAGTATATGATATACGTAGAAAGAGAGATTCCAATAAATTCCAAAAAATCCATTGCAATGAAACATTACGTCTTTATTGATATTTTATCTGATGAAATCATACATATCCTAACAGAAAACGATAGGGAATGATGGAGAATGATATTATTTCTTTCGAATACCTTTTCCTTTTCGAGATTTAGAGAAGCAATAGATTACGATAGAAATTAATTACATTTTCCATAGCTTTCATAGATTTCATCACTTTCTCTCTTTCGACATTTTTATTCCTCGACTTTTTAATTATCGTTTGTATTTGTCCTATTTTTGCAGTGTTAATATATAGATATTATACATGTAATCGCAAATGTGCGCAGCAGCCATAAACGCGAGTCCTTTGGTGCGATGAGACGTATGAGTGGCAATGTTGGGCGTTAAGCAACGGCGCGCTTCCTCTCTTACCTCTCCAATACGTTGCTGACAAAGCGTATGTTTAAAAAAGTGGGCCGGTCTGCTAGCGGCCGGAATGTTTCTAACGGCGCGCTTTCATTAATTGCAAACTTTAATATCTCGATTATTATTACGAATATCGCTAATCGATACAGGACTTTTATGTGTATTTCGATCCTATCTTCCTGTGGGCAATTGGAGAAGTCTCGCAAGACACCCTGTATATATATGTGTGTGTATGTGTGTGTGTGTGTGTGTGTATATTTGTATATATTTTATTTTGCAACTGTTGGAAGGTCCACGTATGGACATAAATAATACTTAAATTGGATGTCATCCTTTTTTCTTGTCTCTATTCAACGGTTTAGAAATATATATGATAAGAAGGTGTGCAATTTTTCCTCAAATAAGTTAATCAAATTATTAAAATAAAAATTGAATAATAAGAAATTATAATTCTAATCTCTATTTCTTTCTGGGTTTCCTCCACAATCCTAAAATATTTTTTTCACTTCCTTCTATGACATCATCTGCTTGTCATCACGTAACTTTGAAACTTGCAAACATTTCTGTTTCTCCTTAGTGCGAATGGAAAAGTATCTTCTTTCTCTATAGTTATTTAGAATTAATTAATAATATAATAGCTGTTCAGTACCTAGCAAACGAGAATGAATTAAAATAGATTGAAATTTTTTCCGAATGCGTATTTTAAATAGCAGATATTTTTTTTGGATTTAATTGGATTCAATTGGATGCAATTGGATTGAAAAACTGCATTTCCTATTCAAAATTTTGAATTGAACAGTATTCATACTGTGTGTGTTGTGCACAGAAAAAGCTAATATTATTTTTGAAAGACATATTTTTGAAAGATTGAAAGGCATAGAGATATGCTCCATGCAATTCCTATAAATGAATAAAAATACATTTATTTTAACATTCGTGTATCAATATTTCTGAAAATTTGAATCCATTTCAATTCATTTCAATTCATTCTCGTTTGCTGGGTAGTATGACGTAGTAAGTGTTCGATAGCTACTCAATAACAGTTTATATGGTTTGATAATTAGGATCACTCAGCTATTTGTATTACATTACATTACATTACTAAAAATATTGTTTCGGAATCGGATCGTTAATTTCATCGTTAATTTCAATATATTCTCGGGGATGGCAAGTGAACGGTTCATAGATACCGAGTTCTCTGTTCAAACATGTTTGCGATCAAAACAATGCATGTATCTCGTTCTAATCACACTGTTTATCTCAGATTACGTGACCCCCCCTTGCGAGAAGTCAGTCTTCGCTTCCCGATCGCAATCAATACGGATTATCTATTCTTTCGTAACGCTTCTTATCTCGAATTCGAAATGCGAACTCTGATAAAGAAATAAATAAATTAACTTTTGATACATATATAGACAACATAGTTCAATATATAGCAGGATATATTTATAATAGACTGTACAATATTATAAATTGTGAAATATGTAAAAATCAGTTAGTAAAATGCCTTTTTTATCAGAATTTAAAAATAGAGAGCCATATTTAAAACCATCTGATGATGTTTGCATTATTTGTAAAGTGTCAGAATTAACAATTCGACAGTACATGAACACATTAAAAAAATAATGTTAAACAGTTTTTAACGAATACCGTATTTCATAGATTATATCGTACTTCATCTCCATTTTTTAATAATATAATGCATATTAACTCAGAAAATATTCGATAATCATAGAAGGTAATTGTGTAAACACATTATATCACTTTATAAATGGTATATAATTATCACCATTTGAAATTAATTAAATTAAATTGAATTAAATTAAGTTTCTGCTTATAAATATTGTAAGAATTATATAATAAGAACTATATATTGTAAAATTACGTTATATATAAAAGTAAACGCATATTTAAACTATATATATGGATGTATGACATTTCTTTCTTATTATCATATCATCGTTATCATAATACGCGCGCTGCCAGCATCTTCACGCTCAATGATACTGTGACAGACGGTCCCGACGATTGAGCGTTCTCTCTATTTAAATCATTAAATAAAAAACGTATGATAAAATATTTTTACGTATGAGAAGAAGATACAACAAAAGCGTCAACGCGGCGGGAAAGATGACGAAACATAAGAAGAAGAGAAAGTAAGTCTTTGTTACTGATGCATTTTTGGGGATGGCGGCGGGCGTCAACGATCGACGGTGACGAAAAAAATACGGAACGCATAGCGGAATGTCATCGTGCGTATCATATAATATTTACGTAATCCATCAACCAGGATCCTATGTTTATATAAATAGCGAAGACACCGATCGAGGATTTTTCCCGCGCTGACCTCTCCACCGCGCCAACGAG
The DNA here is from genome assembly GCF_001594045.1 of Atta colombica. Classification (NCBI taxonomy): domain Eukaryota; kingdom Metazoa; phylum Arthropoda; class Insecta; order Hymenoptera; family Formicidae; genus Atta; species Atta colombica. The sequence goes on from NW_017259588.1 coordinate 223,712, forward strand.
TATTCCCCACGCCCCTCACCCCCTCTAGTCCCATTAGGGTTAGAACCCATCTATTATCCCTACTGGAAATCGTTTTCGATTTAATGCTTGCTTCAATTTGTATAACTGTTGTCGATAACGAACTAATGATAATTTCTTCCAGATTTAACAATTTATAGTACACAACCTTCTTGATCCCACCAATACATTTGAACTATGAATATTGCTCCTCAAAGTGAATGGAAAACTTGATAGGAAAACTTTATCAAATTAAACAGGAGATTTGGTTCCAGTTTTCTGTATTCACCATCGTGAAATCCAGATACAAAACTTTCATCACCGTATATAATAAAAGAAGTATTCATAGTTAATGAAAATAAATCCTGAATTTCAGTTATACGTTTCGTAATAGGATGAATGTCGCAATTCACATTGTTTAAATATTAATAAATAATAAATTAATAAATTATATTCCACTATCGAAATTCGCAATTATTAAAATTGTCTGTTTTAATACGATATTCATTTATATTGTACTTTCATTTATATTATATTATACTCCTTCCTGTCTAGATATATATTAATAAAAGGTTATTTATTTACATCAGTATTTATCAAATAGGAGATTTGATTAAAATTTTTCTGTGATCGTACAAATCGGATATATAAAATCGTTTATCATGTTGAATAAGGAAATCCTAATTTATTTTTATAAATATCTTATAGTGTTCTATACTCGTTCTTTCAACAATATAATATTGTCTCCGATTGAATATTGATTATCCGCCGATTGTTACCATGTTAAATAAAAAACTGTTTATTTATTTATGTAAGTATCCTATCGTGTCCTAACTCATTTTCTCGAGAAACTATCACCTGTATCTTATTGAATACTGATGATCTGATGACTTCTATCATGTTGAATTCGAAAATCTTTATTCTTTCGTGCTAGCATTCTTCATTCATACAAGAATATTGTAAGAAATAAGCGACAACACGAGAAAAATATCAGGGCGTTAAAAACTGGTCTTCTCCATAGTAGATAGATTTCCGTCAAATCACCGAGCCATATAGCCTTGACGCTGATAGCTTCTCCGTTGTGCCTATTTCCTCAAAATTTCTTACAGTATCCTATCGAGTCCTAAATCGTTTACTCAAAATTATCACTGCATCTCACTGAATACTGATCGTCTGATGACTTCTATCATGTTGAATCCGAAAATCCTGTTTCATTCATGTTAGTATTCTATCACATTCGAATCCTAAATCACCCGTTTCCTAAATAGCATTGTATTTGATTGAATATTAATTGTACGATTTTTATTATATTGAATAAGAAAATCCAGAATTATTTAATGTCTTATAGTATGCAAATGAAAATGTTTTATAGTATTTTAATTCGGTTTTCCAACGATCTAATATTGCATATAATTATTATAAATATTGAAGAATATAAAAAAGCTTACATCTGTTCGGATGCAGAAAATTCTTTATTTTTTATCAAAGCTTACATCTGTTCGGATGCAGAAAATTCTTTATTTTCGTATGAATGTATTATGTATACAACTTTGCTTCCGCCGTTTTCCTATAGATGGCTTTAGCGGTAAGTGGTGGTCGAAATAAATAGACGTCATACAATAAACTTGGGCATCTGTCAACATAACCCCATAGAAACATTAGTCGATTTGTGTCTGCATCATAAAGTTATTCTCGATTGAAAATGTTAGTTTACGAGTCAAAGTTCAGTTTTCTCGTCATTTGTGGGAGGTTTTAATTTTTTGTTTCAATATGAAGAAATCTGCGGCTGAGGCTCATCGAATGCTCTCAAATACTCATGGTGAGGCCGCTATTAGTGAAAAAACGTGTCGTAAGTGGTTTCAACGCTTCAAGAACGGTGATTTTAACGTCATGCTCTGTATTTGGTGGGACCAGCTCAGCATAGTGTATTATGAACTGTTAAAACCGACTGAAACAAAACACAGGCGATCGGTATCGAACGCAATTGATGCGTTTGAGCCGAGCATTGAAAGACAAACGGCCGCAATACAACGAGAGACACGATAAAGTGATTTTGCAGCTCGACCCCATGTTGCGAAAGTGGTTAAGACATACTTGGAAACGTTGAAATGGGAATTTCTACCCCACCTGCCGTATTCTCCAGACGTTGCTCCCTCTGACTATCACTTATTTCGATCAATGGCACACGGCCTGGCTGACCAGCACTTCCGGTCTTATGAAGAAATAAAAAATTGGATCGATTCGTGAATAGCCTCAAAAGATGACCAGTTTTTTCGACGCGGGATTCGTACGGTACCCGAGAAATGGGAGAAAGTAGTGGCCAGCGATGGACAATACTTTGAATCATAAATGTATAACCAGTTTTTTACAATAAAGCCTCGAATTTCGGAAAAAAAACAGCGGAAACAAAGTTGTACACCTAATAACAAAACGAATAATAATTGTTTCGGGACTCTTCAATTCGGGTCCTTATTAATATAAAATATTGTTACGTTCCTCGCGAGGAGAAGGTCTCTCACGCATCGCACGTTCACGCCCACGAAACGCTCTCAGAAATAACGACACACAGCTTTTAAATAAGAACGTGAGAATTTATTATGTTAAAAGCTCGAAAGAACAATGGAACCACGAACAAAAGCCACCCCCCCCCCTCTCTTCAGGAAAGATCCTCTTCTATCTTCCAATCGAAGGATGATTCACGATGCTCACAATGTGAATAGCTTATATGATTCGCAACAATATAAATCGAAATTACATAAGTAACGCAAATTCCAATATGATGATTCCCGACAATTCAGCTCGTTCCTCTTTATCCAAATTAGTTATGTAATGAATAGCCAAATGATTATCAAAAATATTAACTTATACAATAATGATATGAAAACTTACATAACGTAAAATCGAAGTCATATACATTCAACTGATGTCATATACATTCAATAAGTGGAATCACATCGCTCATCAGATTGCCAGATTTGCTATGTAGTCATTAAAAAAAAACACGAAAAACGAAAAATTAAAGAATTACAATTATTTCTGAATTTTAATTTTAATAACATACATGTAAGCGTTTCTCGCGACTCGACGTAAAGGTCGTATCGACAGTCAGAGATGAAATGAGAATCAAAATAATAAAATCATGTAATTATTGAAATAAAAATAAGAACGAAGAGGGAAAGACAATGTCATAATTCCGTAAACAAATTCATATATAGTGGGAATACGTATCATTCTGTAAATTCAAATTCTGTCTCTGTTGCTTTATATGAATCATTTCCGAAATCAGTTTTTTATTAAGCACCCTTTTTTCGTCTAATTTTGACATTTTCCCAATCAAAATCATGCTGATGACTAATTCTGTGTTCTATTATTACGAAATGCTGTGTAGTGTTCCAATTTATGTGATTTCTATATTCATTTATGTCTTGAAACATCTACTATTTGGACCACATATGATGCTCCACAATCTCAATAATCAATTTTATACAACGTCTGTGTGAGAAAGCTTGATATGTTTTTATGAATTTCCTTGATGACCTCCTAAGATTAATCCTCTTATATGTTATGTATGTTAAGGAGTCTTTTTTAAAACATTTTTTTATCTTTTCTAATAAAAATGATATAAAGGGAATTATGAAAAACTTGTAATTATTTTTATCTTCATTATTATCCGTTGTCTTGTCTATAGGTGTTACACTGGTCATTTCAAATTTCTGTTTAAATTTTTTTGACAACTTATTTTTGATTTTGGAGAATATGAGTTTCAATGGATACTCATTGTTTAAAAGAATTTTAATTATTAATTCAAAATTCTCTTGATGATAAATATGATGGGACAAAGAAAGAACACTATCAATTAAGCCAACGATTGTTCCCACTTTTTGGCATAAAGGATATCTAGAAAAATAATTTAAATAACGACCATAAAAAGTAGAATAATGGTACCAATTATGAATAAGAAAATTTCCTTTTTTAATTAAGCTGACATCAAGAAAATTTAACTTGTTTCTTATTTCAGTTATAAATTTTAATCTGGAATGGAATGAATTAAAAGTGTTCATCAGTGTATCAATATGTGACGCATCATATGTTAACGCAATGTCATCAACATATCTCACATAAAAGGATGGTGAAATTAAAAGTCTCTGTAATGCTATCGTTCTGAAATCTTGCATGACAATATCCGATACAATGGGTAATAAAGATGAATCCATCGACATACTAAAAGTCTGTTTATAAAATTTGTCATTGAAACTAAAAATTATTGATCAAGAACTAATTTCAACGCTTTAAAAAAATTCTGTTTTGGGAATGTTCATTTTCCTTTCAATGAGATGTCATCTCTTTTCTATGCCTTCAAAAATCAAGTCAATAAGTACCATTTGGTACACTTGCGAATAACAAAAGGAACCCATATCAAAGGATCAAAGAAATTTGTTGTCAGAGATGGTCAAGTTATCAAGAAATGTTTAATCGAACGCAAACTGTTCTTAATCTTCTTAAAACTGTTAGCTACTGATATATTGTACTTTCATGTAATATGTCATTTAAAGAAAAGGCTAGATTATAGAGAGAGTTTCCCATTGAAAAAACTATGACGAAGTGGATAACCTACATTGAAGAAACTATGATACGAAGTGGACAACTTACTTGTATACTTTTGGAAGATCAAGGTATGCAAGAGACGTAACGGGTTAAAAGCATTCAATTTATTATAAACAGAATCCTCAACGAAATCGCATTTTTATTCTTCTTGTAACATCTTAAGTTGTGTTAACATTTTAACTGGATTGTATGTCAATAACTTATAAATCTCAATATCAGACAGTAACGTTTCGTAATACTGGGATTTGCGTTACTTATGTAATTTCAATTTATATTTTATATTGATAAGGATCCAAATTGAAGGATCGAAACATTTATTATTCATTTTGTTACATGAAAATAAAGAGTTTCCTGTGCATACGAACAGCTGATGTAGGCTCTGATAGGCTTTATTATATTCTTCACTGATAGATTCTTTTGAGCCTCGAGCATTTTATATATTTGTTTATAAATACTGATTGTCTGACGACTATTATCATATTGAATCAGAAAACCTTGATTTACTTATGCAAGTATCCTATCATGTCTACTAACTCATTTTCTCGAGAAATTATTATCTGTATCTTATTGAATATTGATCGTATGATGACTCCTATCATGTTGAATCCAAAAATCCCGATTCATTCATACTAATATGATATTCTGTCGCAACCGAACTTGTTTCTTTAATAAATTAGGATTCTATCTGATTGAATACCAATTCCGTCTCACGACTTCTATCATGTTGAACAAGAAAATTATGATTCAATTATGTAAATATTCTGTAGTGTTCTAACTCTTTTTTTTATAGTCTAATACTCGTTGAATACTGATTTTCTGACGATTTTTATCATGTTGAATAAGAAAACCCAGATTCATTTATATAAATATATATAATATTTTATCGTGTCTTAAGTGTTTTCTCAAAGACTCGCGCTGATTAAATAACGATTTTAAAAATTTATACACGTATATAT
>NW_017259588.1:229369-256919 GCF_001594045.1 Atta colombica
CGATCTTAATTATGCTCCTAGTCTCATCCGGATGAACATAATTTGTAATCTGTACACGCTTTGACAATAGTGTTTGAAGTAAAAATTCAAAAATCCAAAGCGAATGTCTGGCGCGTCTGCCTCACACGCCACTCCGTGAATCTAGTGCGCTGCTTGGCGCGTCATTAGTTTAAAGCTTCCGCAGCAAATCGCCTTCATCAAAGTGAACCAGAATAAAAGAAGGTTGGGCGGTCCATCCAAACGAGAGTAGGAGCATAATTAAAATCGTACTTCACTTAGGTAAGTTTGTTTAATCTAATAATTATGCTTCTTTAAGTCTCCGGATGGACATAATTTGTTATTTAAAACTCGATTTGCCACCTGTTTTGTTCCCTGGAGGAGAAAATTTAGGAAGAATAATAAAGAAATTATCTTTTGGGTGGACTTGAGACTCTTGCGCTAAGAGCGCAGCGTTAGACTAATTTTCTGTTGAAAACCATTCTCTGATGATATTCAATCTGTTGGAGGAGTCGGCACAGATTCTGAACTTACCATGATGTCCTGTCGCTTTATCAGATGTAAAGCGATTCTCTTACTCGACATTTGCTAATGTGTCCATAAAAAATAAAATTAGATTCCCTAACCTATCAGGTGTATAAACTTAAATCCGCTGTTTGCTCATAAGTGGCATTAGTGAGCGTACAAAGCTACCCTGGGCACACAACACACTTTTTTTTATGTGTTTGACATCTGTCAACATTAACCAGTGCACAGCAATTTCATACAACAACATACATTTTTTCTTTCGTAACCATGTCTAGTTTTTTGCTAAAAAAAAAGCATATGCGGGAAGCTTTATTTTTCTGTTTCAATTTGAAGAAATTGGCTGCCGAATGCTTGGAGGCCTATGGCGACAATACTTTATCAGAAACAACGTGCAGGGATTGGTTTCGCCGGTTCAATGACGACAATTTTGACATGAGTGACAAGAAGCGTGAAAATCGGCCCAGGAAGGTTGAGGACTGTCAATTGCAGGCTCTTTTGGACGAAGACAATACCTAATCGCAAAAAATGCTTGCCGAGCAATTGGGTGTTTCTCTCATTTCCATGCGGCTATATGCCATGGGGAAGGTTCAAAAGATCGGAAAATGGATGCCGCATGAACTGAACAATAGGCAGATGGAGCGACGCCAAAACACATGCCAAATTCTGCTTGCCAGACAAAAAAGAAAGTCGTTCCTGCATCGGATTGTGACAGGCGATGAAAAGTGGATCTATTTTCAGAATCCTAAACGCAAAAAATCTTGGGTTGATCCCGCCCAACCAGCAACATCTTCCTCACGACCAAATCACTTCGGACAGAAGACGATGCTGTGCGTTTGGTAGGATCAGAAGGGTGTCATCTACTACGAGCTGTTAAAACCTGATGAAACTGTTAATGCTCACCGCACTATCAACAACTGATCAAATTGCACCTGCGTGCTCTGCGAAAAAAAGGCCGCATTATAGGAAAAGACATGACAAGCTAATTTTCCTCCACGACAACGCACCATCAACAATGGTCCAAAATTACTTGGAGACACTCAACTGGGAAGTACTTCCCCCTTCCCGCTTACTCATCAGACCTGGCACCTTCTATCACTTGTTTTCGTCGATGGGCCACGCGCTCGCTGAACGGCACTTCGATTTTTACGAAGACATCCGAAAATGGCTTGATAAGTGGTTTGCCTCAAAAGATGAGAAATTTTTTTGGCGTGGTATGCACAAATTGCCCGAAAGATAGGAAAAATGTATAGTTAGCGAGGGCAAGTACTTTGAATAAATTTATTTTTGCTTCCTAGGAAAAAAAAAGTGTTTTTCTGACTAAAAAACAATGGATTAAGCTTATACACCCTATATATTCAGCGAAAATGTTTTCTCTGTATGAATATGATATGAGGATGTTACATCAGATAAAGTCATTAAATATATCAGTATAATTAATATTCTGGAAGTAAATTTAGATTTAAACGAATTAATTAATTATTATTTTAATGTTTAAAGCGATAGAGTGTTACGATTAACCTTTAAAAGGACATAATTTGGAACATCTTTATTCTAATAAATAATTAATGATGTCCATTTCCTTGATACTATGTTTAAATTTTCAAAAAACTTCCTAAATTTGTGAAATGCAAAGAGCAAAAGTTTTGGTAAAACTTAAATGAGGTAAGGCACACTAGGAGCTTAAGGTCCTAGAATGTATGAATATAGCGATATAAACGACATAAAGTTTCGGAGTCTACGAGCTGAAACTAGAGAATAAATGAGGGCAATCAGACGTCAATAATTAGATCCGAATCAGGACGCGTTGTATATAAAGAAATTGCAATAAATATAGAAAACATGCAAGCATATATGATATATAAACGCTATTTTCCTTATTACAATGATATTAAAGATTCAATGTAACCCATGACCTAAGATTTAAAATTTTCTAAACTGGACATTAGTAGGGTGTCCAACGAAATCTGACTAATTCATTCAAGGATAATTTTAGAACATTCAAGATAAAAAGTCCTAGTCTTTCCAGAATATATCTATTGATTAATTTCCATATTTAATTTTCATCGATTCGCATAATATTATATGGTTTGTACTATCAAGTTAAAAAAGTATTAAGTTAGGATTCTATATGACGAGTTAAAATGATAATAAACTCAGAACAAATTCTTTTTTTTTGCAATCTATTTTTTTTGAAAGAAAGAATAAAAAATTTCAGATCAGCCCTGAAATTTCAGAGGTTTTCAGAAACTTTTCAGAATATTAGATTCCAGTATAATTCCAAGATTCAAGAATATTCAAGGATCGCTAGACACACTGATCTGTGAGGCCCAAGGAAATCTATGGATGTTAGTCCTGGAGGCACAAAGTCATGCTCTTCAGTGAGTCAAAAAAGTTTGGGAAACTGTGTTACATAGGTTAATATACTAAAGATATCCAAATCTCTCCAAATCCAAGTTTCTATGGGATGAATGAATATACATGTGAGTTCAATTGGCCGTTCAGCGGGCAAGTAGAAGCACCAGACTAGAACATTATTATAGTTATCCCTTTCTTAGGAGTTATATGAATGAATTCTGTTATCTTAAATGTTGCCAGAGTTGATTCCACATGAGATTATAACGAGGACGAGAAAGACCGATCGTTATTTCCCTAGTTATGGGATGGTTGTGGAATATCCGCAAATCAACTGACCTCGAAGAGTTAAGTCCAAAAAGGATAGAGATATTTGTTAACTTTGATACTAGAAGGTCCAAAAGCTGGGGAATGGAAGCCCCAAAGGAAGGTGCGCAGTATTGAGTGCGAAAAACTTCTACCAACAATGCAGAGTTAAAACAATCGAATCTGATTAAGGGGTCTGGTTGCTAATAAATTATTAAATTCTTCGTCATCATTACGTGAACAAATGGTAGTATAAGATTGACCGTACAATGGGTAATAATACAATGATGTTGTACTGACAATTCTAGGGATCTCGCAATTGCGAACATCCGCTGAGAAGCGACGAAAGACGTTGTTTTGAGCAAAGATTTGTCGGTGTATACACATATTTCCTTGGGACATGCCCCATCTGTTCAAAAAAATAAATCACCGGCAAGGCGCATGATTGTCTTAAAACATTCTTAGTGAGGCAATAAGATGTAACGTCGCGTTATTGCGTTAGAGTAAACAGACTTGGATACCCAAATGCTAATCTCGCAGAAGGCGAGATTAGCATCTGGATATCCGAGAGTAAGCTTGGATTTAAAAAAACCGACAGCTCGGTTGCGAGAGGAGGAATCACTACTACTCTACTCGACCACTAGACACTCAGCAATCTATATTATGAGATGATAAGAGGTTCTTATCTTGGTTCTTAAAGGGCGCTGGCGCAGATAATTGAGAAAAAACAGCGAGTATTTTGGAGAAGAAACCATTGATTACGTCCTCTCTTTTGAAATTTTTCTCGCCCCTGACGAAAGGAGAGACTGTGTCTATTCTACTCTACTCCATTGGACTGCTAAAGGATTGGCGAGAGGAACGCCTAGTACGTTACTTTGGTCGCTACGTGCAATTCTTCGATGTTATACGATTGTATTACCATACGATTGTCTTAGCGAGAGAAGGAGCCGCGCTCGCTCTCTCGATCGCCGATGAAAGCCACTGGATTCCTGTATACTTGCGATATTTCCTCTACCGATCTAACCTCAAAAGGCTAGTCGCGGGAGCATAGACTGCTGCGGATGGCTCGAGCAAGTCAAAGCTCGCGAGCATAGTCAAGAAGATCTTTGGGATGGACGGCCGACGAAGTAGTCCTCGATAAAGTCGATCCTTTGAGATGTAGATTCGACAAGGATCTGTGTCCCGCGAGCGACAAGGATCTGTGTCCTGCTATTACTTATGTGAGTAAGAACTCGCGTATCTTTCACTTCTGGCAATGAAACTGAGACACGATTTCACGAGCATCTATCAAGTATATAGTATATTCGCGTAAAATCTTTCAAAATTGTCCGAAAAACGGAACACTGTTGTCTCCAAACAAACTGTCGCGAACAAAACAAACAATGACGTGACACGCCGAGCGGCGCACGGAAGGAGACTGGATTCATGCGTGGCGGACGCGCCAGATATCCGCTTTGGATTTTTGAATTTTTACTTCAAACACTGTCAAAGCATGCGCAGATGCACTACTACAAGTTATGTCCATCCAGACTTAAGGAAGCATAACTTTATATATATGAAATATGATCAAGTATATCCTTCTTTTTTTTGTAAAATTATTGTTTAGCATAATAAAAATGATAATAATAATGAGAAAACATAAAAAATAATTATAAGGATCATTTTTGCATTGTTTATTATAATAGGAATCGAATTACAGAATTGCGATGAACTGTGATTTACTATTGGAAACTTGATTCAATTGTATTGATTCAATCTGTTCCCCACGAACAATTATTCAATCAAGTTTTTCTATTAGAAAATGATATATGGTGAAAAACGTTCTTATTCATATCATTCCTTAAAATAATTTCTATTCTGTAATTAGATCTCAACATGATAGGATTGGAATCCCAGAATCACGATGAATTATAATTTATTAATTGATAAGGAAAACTAGATTCAATTTTGATTCGATCACATTTTATATTAAGAACAATTATATTATGATCAGATTTTTCTGTTGAAAATGACGGTGAGAAATACTTTTCACATTATAACGATGCATATCATTCCTAGCATGTAACTTACGGGTGACAACCGTTCCACTGAAGATTCACAGACTTTACTGAGTAGCGCCGATCGGTATCATTCCCATATTGCCAGCCGGCGAAGATCGCCGAGTGAGATCGGTACAATATGAGCAGGAGCAACAATCCGTATATAAACCAGTATCGTTCGCGATGCAATTCTTTTTCCTCTCCTATATGAATCCTACTTCTCACCGACTTCTAGCAACCGTATCCGTCGCGAAGTAGTGAAGAGTACTCTGTCACTATCGAGGATTCTCAATAGCGAACGACCGGTTTTCTTGCATCCATCATTGCACCGACGCTACAGTGGACAAAAAGGCTCACTTTTTGGAAAATCGACCGACAATACAATTCTTAACTGATTTCAATTTTTTTTTTAATTTACTCGTAATGAAATGTTCTATAACGTGTTGCACCTTTTTTTAAACAAGCTCAAATTGAAAATGGATCAAAAAATATTATCGAAAGTGTTGAAATGATATTGAATAAAATACTTCATCGAGTTTTGAATATATTTACGCGAAATTAGATATGTAATAGTTTTTTAAGACGCTAAACGCTGAATTAAAAATTTCTTAAATAAACATTAAATATGAAGTAAAAAATATCAAAATTAAATATAACAATTTAAAAAATAACAATTTTCAATAATTTACAGAATAATTAATAAACATTAAATACATTATTATTTCTAAATGTTTTTTTCATAGTTTATAACATTATATTGTTAGATAGAGAATATTACATTATTATTTAGCAGAATTTTTGTTACAGACGTAATAAAAATTATGAAAAACATTTAGAAATAATAATGTATTTAATGTTTACTAACTGTTCTATAAGTTATTGAAAATTGTTTAATTTTAATATTTTTTACTTCATATTTAATGTTTTTTAAGAAATTTTTAATTACTAAATTCATGTTTAGCTTCTTAAAAAATTATTACATATCTAATTTCGCGTAAATATATTCAAAACTCGAAGTATCTTATTCAATATCATTTTAACACTTTCGATAATCTTTTTTTAGTCTGTCATTTTCAATTCGAGCTTTGTTTAAAAAAAGGTGCAACACCACGTTATAGAGCATTTCATTACGAGTAAATTAAAAAAAAAAAATTGAAATCGATTAAGAATTATAGTATCGGTCGATTTTTCTCCAAAAAAATAAACCTTTTTGTCCACTGTGTGACGGGATAATTTAATGACAGAGGAAACTCTGTCCTGCTGAGTGTACTCGGCCACCGACCAGCAGCAGCTCTCGCGCACCGATATGATTCTCTCCGGGGCCAGAGCGTACTCTGTCCCGCCGAATTTTCTCGGCCACTGGCCAATCTTCGCCATTTCTTAGCACGCCGGACATAGCAATCATCGTGCTCGGTCTCTGTCGGGTTCTTCTCGACCATCTGATGCAGGCACTTTTGCCACATCCACGGTAATCGACAATAGTCCGAATGGAGTCTTTTCTGCCACCGCCGAAAGCTTTCAGCCGATTATCAATGCTAACTCCGCGCTTTTGTGCTCGCATGTCAAGATCTGCCAAATAGTGCACCGCGCCCACGGCGTATTATCTGGGAGATCGAGATTCGCGCCTGGCATGTACCCGCGTTCACGTCGACCAATCAGCGGCGCACTATCGCGCACAGCTGATTGCCGAGTATATGTTCCGCATATCAACACCGCGCCGCGTCAGAAAAAGCCGTCTGTGGCTTCCATAGCGGCATCTGGCAAACGAGACCGCATTCGTCGAAAGTCAAATGTATATTCGTGTGCGTACGCACACATACATACTCACATACACATCGTATCAACTATTGTACTATTATACGTTCGACACTGTTACACATACATCACATTCTATTCATACACATATTCAGGTTTCTAATAAAAACATTCTTCATATCGGAACCTTATTATCGATTGACCTGCATCTCTCCTTTCGTATGAATCTCTTTTTTGACGTTCCGACCCATTATTCGAGTAAAAATTTGTATGTGCAATTATATATGGTTATATATGATATTTCATTTTTATATCTCTATATAACATATGACTATATATGTTATATATGTCATATATATCCGTATATAACTACATATGCCGTTATACGACCATATATGATTGTATATGATTATATATAATCACATATGATCATTATGAAATCAGATATGATCGCATATCTTATATGCTTATATATGAAACCCAATCAGCAGACAATTGAAAATGTTTTTAAAAATATTAAAAAGATTTTTTTTATTTATTTTTTATCAACAATGCTTAAATATTAGGCAATAATAATTTTATTAATTAATTTTATTAATTATTATAATCCTAATTTTTAAGTATATGTTAATCTTTTTTCATTTATCGGATTGTGAACCTCAAAGTTATGAGTCTCGTACCTTATCCGTCACACCAATTATAACTATCGATTCTTATTATTCATAATGTGGACATATATTGTACCATATATTATATGATAATCTTAACGTAATTATATTGTATTAACTCCTTTTTCATGATTATTTTATTATTCCGACTTGTTTTTTATTAATTTGAGTTTTAGAGAATAATATTTTTTATATATATATTTAAAAAACATTGTCTACTGATTGGAATCGTATATCTTATCATATATATTCATATATGAAATTATTTTCATGTGAATATATATATATGATATATTACAATGCCTTCATGTGATCATATATGAAATTATACATGATAGTATACGAAATCATATGTGAACATGTATTGAATAATATATGTTCATATATGAAATTATATAATATGTGAATATATATAATAACAATCCCATGTGATCACATATAAAATTTTCAAATATTAACAAACTCACAATCTTAAAATTAAAAATAAACAATAAATACAAGGTTAGTTAGAATCGAGACTGATGAAGATGTCAGATATTAAATTCCAATCCAAAGAATGATATCCATAATGTTCATTCTTCTTTATTAAACGTTTCGACTCTCTTTGTAGCTATCATCAGTAATGATACATCTCTTAAATTGTTATCGTGGATCCTTTCGTCAAAAGTGAGTCACTATCCCCAACTGTAGTGAAATTTGATTTACAATATTACAAATTAACAACAATATTAATAACTAAAGTAAGTAACGCACTTTAAATGAGAAATTCAATATTTAAATGAAGCTTTGGAAGTTTCCATTAACGTCAAATTAATTTTTAATTTGAACAACTTTCAATCTTATTATTCAATCTTATTATTAATAGTGAATAAAATTTCATCTGTATTGCTCAGATAATCGAAGACATCTAACGAACTAATTTCAATAAAAAGACAGACACCCCGCAAAACAAAATTACTTGTTCCATTGAAAATCTGGAGATACTGGTAATATCTCGGCGTTGAGCTAAGCGACAGTAGTGTCGCTGCTGTGGCTATTTTATGCGAGCTGGTATGTTATGCCAGATTGAGATTATCGAATTATTTCAACAAGAGTTGAACCGATTAAGTTCTAAGTGTGTTCAATCGATTGTGACCGCTCGGGATATAATGAAAGTGTTTATTGTTTTTTTCTTTATGTGCTCTACGAACGGAGATATTGCGACGCAAAATACAAATCTAAAACTTTTATTAAAAAAAAATTAAGAAACATCGTCGTCGCCGCAACAGAGTGCGGGAAGTATCATTTTGGAATTTTTGGCGCAAGAGGCAAATAACTGGCGCTAGCAATGCATAGTCACATCACACATGGTCAGTGAACGTTGCAAGCGCTACGACGGTTCTGCACATTTTACACATTCTATACTCTGCAGAAATTACAAGTTGATGTTTATTGTTACGATCATGCGATCGCGAAGGAGTTGAATAAGTGCGATTGTGGTTAAAGCTATATTATATATAATATTGTGTTCCGGTTACTTCAAATATTGATAAAAATACTTTTAATCGATGTAATTAAATATCTAGGTTATCCAAATAATAGCAAGATTGTCGTTCAGGAACTGTGACCATATTTGTACATCCTTAATCAGGTTTAATAATTGTGAAAATGTCTAATCGAAGGGTTTTCGTATAAAAATAAATAAAAGTTTGACAAAAAAAAGTTTCGCTCTACCTTATGAATCGTGATTAGTCATTGAAGTCGATGACTATTCAGGTTAAGAAATTGATCACATCCACGAAATATTGCGATACAAGCATACACTGCAGACGCTACAGTAAAATTTTCATTTCTCTGCTTTAGATTTATCGGAATAGCGGCTCGCATTGATTTCGTATCCGCAAGTTCCGCTCAATGGGACATAGGAATATTCCTGAGGATCGGAAATCACATATACATACAGGAACACTGTCGACTGTGTTTTGTGTACTCATTTTAATTTTGATTTTCGCCTTTCTGTATACTACATATATACATTCATGTTCTGATCATATTGACATCTATATTTATCTGGAGACTTAATTAATTACCTTTAGGATTATGTTTAGATTCCCATCCGAGTGCTACTCAGGTATCACTCTATTCTTATTTACCGAATGTTAAATAAGGATGATATAGCATCCGGAAATCACCCAGAGGGAAGCTGATCACGCCTCAGCATGTTGATTAAGATTCTGCGCACAATAAAAGGAATAAGGAATTAGGAATAAAGAATAAATAATTTTAATCTATCAAAAACCTATCAGAAACGTATTCCAATATATTTGATTTTGGATAGGTTAAAATTATTTATTCTTTATTCTTAATTTCTTATTATTATATTTCTTTTATTGTGCGCAGGGACTAATTACGCGCTTGTAGGAGACAGTTTTTTCTATTTAAACCAACTTAACTAGGTTAGTTTTTATGAGTATATGTTGTACACACAGACTTCTATATATACTATTAGATTGCTAACTCTTGTTAGAACAAACTTATGTGAAATGGACCCCGAAATTGTATGATAGTTCTGCGCATGCACTATTATAATATACCTAAAGGAATGTAGTAGGCTGTATTTTGCAACTGTTCACATAAACGTAACTTTACAAAAGTGATGTGATCTCATAGCGGAAAATTTTGTTTCTTTAGAAAGAGTTCAAGTAAAAAGATAAAGATATTGGAAAGACAATTGAATATTAATAAATATGTATAAAAGATATGTATAAAAGATGCGATCTTATCCAATTTCTTATAAATTAGAATAATTTATAATAGTTGGATTATGATAATAAGTATTTGATGGTTGTTATATTGTTAAATAGGTTAATCTGTCAAAATAGAGTGCTGATGTATACGCATGTGCAGATATATGTCACGCGGTGACGCGGTCACGCAGAGAGGTTCTCGACGTATGCGTTATGTTACATCAAAATTGAAAGCTATTTTTTCAAACAAGTTAACAGTCTAGTAATATATATAGAAGTAGTATATATAGAAGTCTCTGATTGTACAGCTGGTCACAGATAGATTGCAACACTTTTTGTTCGTTGGGTTTCGGAACGCAACTTGCTCTCCGAATGATTGGTTCTTATTCATGGATTTATAAATAAGAATCCATCGCTCGATGAGTAAACTGCATTCCGAAATCCATCGAAAAAAAATGTTGCAACCTTTCCGGCTGTACAAGTATCGGCGGAATCTGCAAAAGAAATAAGGCCGCAGCACAGACTTGCATGACGCATAACGCATATATAGGCGAATCAACTAATCAGAATCTTTCCTTTCATTTCATGGAAAAGAAGAATTTTAATTGGTTGATTCTTACTATGCATTATGCATTATGCAAGAATCTGTGCTGTGGCCAATAAATTTGTGCAAGAAAACGGCGGAATAAATCCACGACCAATCACGTTCGCAGTTCCGCATATCCGCAGTTCTACTAAGGCACTGTAAATATGAGTATTTGCATATCCGTTATTTTTATTTCTTTCCCCACTTTACTTCTTTCCTTGCTCTGTTCCCACTCCGCCGCTGAAAAGGTTATAATCGTTTTGATTGTTATAGATTATAGCTTCTGTTGGAAACCTTGTAGCTTTATATTTATATATTTCCGCATTTCGAAATTTTACCTTTTATATAGATATAGATAGAATATAGATTAAGAGACATAAGATTAAGAGACGAAAAGAAGGGTATAAAAAAACTGAAATATTATATATTAACGAAGGTAAAAATGCCTTGTTGCGGTTGCGATAAACTGTATCAATAGCTCAGAAAAAGATATTCGATTATTTAAATTTCCTGCGGATAATATTCGTCGATAAATTGCTGTATTACTGTAAAATAAATATATTACTTGTGAATAAACAACTATGTTTCCTTGCAGATGAGAAATTTCAATCCTTTTCTTCAAATTGATACATATTTGCACTTTATCTGAACTTTATCTGAAATAATCTGAACACCAAACACTTTTCAGGTTCTGCACTAATATTACAGATATTCAACTGATTTTGAGAATAAAAATGGAATGAAAGGAGGAGAAACAAAATTTCAAGCAGCAAATACAAATCATAATCTGTAATGACCCATCACAGTTCAGTAATGAAATGGGGACAGAGCAAGGAGTGGGAAAAGGAATAAAAATGAGTCACTCACACTATTATTATTGAATACACATCAAACATTTTATTGAACTAAGTATATCATAATAATACTGAATAACTATCATTATTGATAGATTCTTAATTACAAAGGAAGAGGAAAGAAATTAAAATGCATTTTAAAAAATTTCATACTTTATTTTTTAAATTTGATGTTTGTGCATACACATACACACACATATTCATTCGTATATACATATATACATACGTACATACATGCATACATATGTTCATTCATACATACATCTTTATACACATTGAACTAGATCCCGCGTATGATTGAACATCGCGTATGTAAAACCAGATAGATTCTATGATACGCGGGATCTAGTCCAATGCATATGAAGATATATGTACGAACGAACATATGTATGTACATATGTATGTATGTATGTATGTATGTATGTATGTATGTATGTATGTACGCATAAACGTATGTATGAACGTATGTACATATGTATGAACGTATGTACATATGTATGCACGTATATAAGTGTATATGTATATATGAATGTGTGTGTGTGTGTGTGTGTGTGTGTGTGTGTATGTGTGTGTACGTACGTACTATACATAGTGTACATTCTTCATTATAAGGACTTACAAAATAAGCAGAAATATGACAGTGTCAGACGTAACCGTTGATTATTTTTTAACATTACAGTTCAAAGTTAAATAACTGACATACTAATATCAATTGTGCAATTTATTACAAACATCTGAATTTTAATCTCAATGCAAAATGCGTGCGTTTTCGTTAAGAATTATTTGGGCCGGTTTTATCAACGCCAATTATTTAATTGGCCATGGAATTGACTAATTGTGTTTGCTGTGTAGTAGAATCACTTATGGTTGACAGTTAATCACCAATTCGATTTAATCGAGGTAATCGGCCCTTTATATATAATACTAAGTATCCAATCCAATTAATAGTAGGTCCAATTTTTCTTCAAGGATATTGAAGGTCTTCTTATTTCAACCCAACTAATAGCAACTTTAACTAACACTTTAATTATCTGTCAAAAATTATTACTCTTCGAAAAAAATTAATGTATCAAATGAAAAATTAAAACTCAGATACTACAATCTTAACTAATCAAGTTAAATTCTGTCAAATTAAAAAATAAATCACAAATGTCTCTTGTTATTTACTTAACTCTAATGATATGTATCATTTATATAAAAAATTTGATATCAACAACTGTGGCAAGTTAAAGTTAAGTTTCTACTATCAAAATAAAAAATAAATCCTAAGTGATACTATCTTTAATTTTTAAGGAATGAAATCTAAGTATATATATCTTATTAAAAGATTTTCCTATTCCAATCCAAATGGTTTAAATTCCTCTTAAATGAAATTATTTTATCACAATTCATTCAAAAATATTTTATTTATTCAAAGTCATTTCCAAGTAGTGGTTATTTAATTCTTCTTCAAAATATTATACAAAATTATCACAAAATTGCGTTACTTTGCTCAATTTAAGTGTTATCTAATAAAAAAATTAAAGAGTTTAATTTTTAATTTAATTAAATTTTTAATTTAATTAAAGAGAGAATTAAAGAAAATTAAAACGAAAAAAATTTAATTTAAAAATTTTTCATGTAAAAATACTTGGCGCTGCTATTTCAAGTAAAAAAACCTATAAAAATAATTTAAAATTAGAATAGTTAATAAAAGGTAATTATAATTTAAAAGTAATACTAAAAGTGATAATAATATTACGTCCAGATTCCACACTTCTTTTCTTCAATTAGAATTTTCGTCATCACCATATAAGTTATTAACAAGTACTCAATAATACCGGTAGACCATCTGTTTCTATCATAGAAAATTACAATAGTGACGAGCCAAATAAAATTTGCCTTTTTAGATTATAATTTAGATAATAATCCATTCGGGACGAAGTTATTGGATTAAATATTTGAACCAGTGCCGAATAGACGAACTTTATCCCGAGGAACAGAAGAAGTAAATAGATTAAGAATTATAAATTGAAACAACAGTTATCTGTAATAAATGTGACACATGTGGCTCTGAATTATTGAGTATCCGGCAAATGATCAATGACGGAAATTGTTTTAAATATATCCCAGTATCCCATTTTCAACCGACTCTTAATCCTAGATTAGATCAGTAACATATGCGAGATTTGCATGCGGCACTATTAACTTGCGAATATAAAAAGAAGACTCTTCGCAAACAGTCAGTCAAACTCTACCTTCGACACGAAAGTCTGTCGGTTCGCGATTATACAAGTTATTTAGCTACCCAGAACTCTGCCGGTCTGCAATCAGATTGCTTTACCAATTTTAGTGATGAATCGCGATCAGTGCGATCGTGTGATCTTATTCGCTTATTACTGACTTGACCGAAGTCTCCAAATTGCTAGCTCAACCCTCTCATTGAAGTTCTATAATCACAAAGATCGGACCTCCAATAATCTTCGAAAGCCAAGACTTGCATAGTAGCAATAAGTCTCTTCTTAATTTATATATCTGAATATTCACCGCAAAACCTAACCCAATGTAAAACCATAATGCCACGCTTAAATCACCCCCACAAGGATTGGCTTAGAAGCTGAATCTATTGTGAAGCGTAGAAACTTTTGGAGCAAGTGTACCAGGAGTACCTTGAGGCTTCTTGGGATCGGAGTCGCCGAGCGTTGCCTCCACCACCTTCGCCATTATTCGATTTCGCCGGCTCTACCTGTTAATCGAAACGCGTTAGAGGTGATACCTCTTTCTCCTTTACCTTCCCCACAAACTTCTTCAATTCCTCCTTTATTTCTTCCTTGATCTCCGTTATCTGCGTTTTCGGATACTCTGACGGAGCGAATTTTCTCTAACACCCCTCCGCTAACACCCGATTTATCTGTCATCTCAATCCCGTTTTCCCCTAGAAGAACTCCGACGAACTCCATAGACAGTATGGAGTTTCTAAAAGAAATTCCTCCTCCACTACCGAGATCCTATTTCCGCATTCAGGAGAGTGACTTATTTGAGTCACTCGTTAGACAATTCCCGCGGACTATCGAATCTATTTCCGAGGGGATTTTTATTGGGCCCCATTATTTTGATCTACAAGAAATCCGGCATGGAATTACCGGTCAACCTCCTCATTCCTGTATTCCGGTGTTTATTCTGAATTTCGTTTATCCATATTTAGTTCCGGTGGAATTCTTCTGCAATCTTTTTCCTTCTTCCTCTATTTTATATGAAATAGAATAAACGAACACCTATCTACTCTGCTCGCCCCAAACTTCATTCTCTGGCGATTATATTGGGTGTAGGAAAAAGTTCGTGGCGTTTTTCCCGCTGGCATTAAATGCTCAGCAGTCGGCAACTACTAATCGCATCGACAACACTAGACGTGCGTTTAAAAAGTGACATTTTAACCTTCATTTTGAGCCGAAAAAGATTGAAATCGGTGAAGTGAATCAAAAGTTAGTTTATTTTGAAAATGGAAATAAATAATGAAAAAAAATGGAAAAAATTCGCTACATTTTGCAGTATTACTATGATAAAGGCAAGAATGCTGCACAGGCTTGTGAAAAAATTTGCGCTATTTACGGTGAAGATACTCTATCAAAATCAGCAGCACGGAAATAGTTCGCTCGCTTTCGTGCTGGAAATTTCGATGTGATAGATGAATCTCGCTCCGATCGACCAATCACTGAAAAGTCTGATGAAATCATGGTAAAAGTAGAGCATGATAAGCATGTGAGCACTGTGGAGATTGCCAAGGAACTGGGCAATCACAAAACAGTTTCAAATCATTTACACAAAGCTGGATACAAAAAGAAGCTCGATGTTTGGATTCCTCACGAGTTGAGTGTTAGGAACATGATGGACCGATTAATTTGTGATACGCTACTGAAACGGAATGAAATTGAATCATTTCTGAAGAGAATAATAACTGATAATGATGAAAAATGGATCCACCGACAATCCAATTAGAAAAAGATCGTGGATAAAGAAAGGAGAGAAGGCGCAAATAATCGCAAAACCTGGATTGCGAGGAAGAAGATGATGTTGTGTGTAGTGGGACTGGAAAGGAATCGTTCATTATGAGCTGTTATCATTCAATCAAACAATTAATTCCGAACTCTATTGTGAACAACTGCAGAGATTACAATAAGCAATTGAGAGGAAGCGGCCAGAATTAATCAATAGGAGAGATGTCGTCTTCCATCACGACAACGCTCGACCACACACATTTCTGATGACTCGGAAAAAATTGCGAGAGCTTGGCTGGGAAATTTTAATGCATCCACTGTATAGTCCTGACATAGCACCCTCAGACTATCATTTGTTTAGGTCTCTGCAGAACTCTCTTAATGGTGTAAAGCTAGCTTCATCAAAGAGGCCTGTGAAAATCACTTGAAGCAGTTTTTCAATCAGAAACCACAGAAGTTCTATCGCGATGGAATTATGACTTTGCCCCAAAAATGGCAAAATATTATAGAAAATAATGGAGCATATTTGATTTAAATAAATTGATTTCAATACTCTAAGAAAAACACTTCAATTTTATTAAAAAATCGCCACGAACTTTTTCCCATACCCAATATAACATGTAAATAATTGATAATATCTTGTCAATTTGTAAATTTTTCTTTCTTTTTATTATAGTAATCATATTAATTAATATGTAAATTAGTTCGTAATAATAAATTTGTTAAAATATAACTTTTTCTTTATTTTATGTACTGTATTAAACTTGTAATCCGTTAATGACAGATTGATAATGATTAGTAATAATAAATAATGTTAATAATTTTACATCTTTTTCGTTCTCTAAATTTAAAATCTTAAAATCTCATAATCGTTAATTTTGTCTTTTTAGAGATTGCACGTAGTCCACCTCCTGAGTTAAAGGAATTGACTCGAAATTCGGACCGCTCGTAGGAAACAGCATAGCATTTTTGCGGGACATTGATTCATACCATATTCCGAGGCGAACACAAAGGGGTGCGTTCGAATCGCGATACTTGCCTCTGTGTGTACCTACGAGACAAGAGTCTGACCTTCTAGGATACCCTTACCATTTCTGCTCTTCTTCTCTCCAATAGGATAAATTTAAAATTTCCAATGGTTTGGATGTAACAATAAATTTAATATGAACTTTACAAACTTTACAAACTTTTACTGAATAAGAATAAAGTTTATTATTTATTTCTCTTTCATAATGCATATCTTACAAATCGATATTTATTTTTCTTAAATTTAAACTTAACAGTATTCATAATTTACACGACTCTATAACTCAATCACACACGCTAGATATTTTAACTCTTATTAGAAATACTTCTTATTTTTCTTATTTCTCTAAATATTTTTTAATATGATTCTAATTTTTTTTTATTAATATGATTCTAATTTATATTATTTTTCTAAATATTACATTTTCTAAATATTACATTCTTATTTTTCTAAATATTACATTCATATTTTAGTACAATATTATTATATCGAGATCTATGAACGCCAATGTTTTTACATGAAAAATTTTTCTATTTAAATTAAATCTTTTCGTTTTATACGGTTAATTCCTTAATTTTTTATGGTAATATTTAAATGGAGCAAGATAACGCAATTTTGTGATAATGTTTTGAATATAATATTTTGAGTATAATATTTTGAAGATGAATTAAATAACGACTACTTCAGTTAGAAGAGAAAATGTCTTTGAATGAATTGTGATAAAATAATTTAATTTAAGAAAAATTTAAACCATTTATATTGGAATAGGAAGATCTTTCAATAAGATATACTTAGATTTCATTCCATAAAAATTAAAGATAGTACCATTTAGATTAAGTAAATAATAATAAAGATAGTATCACTTGGATTTTACTTTTGATAATAGAACGGATCAGCCGTTAAAGTACCAGTCGTCAAAGTACGACGTGCTGTTCAGGGCGTGGCGGAATCACAGATTGGACGTGGCGGTATCGTTTGACCCGAGATCCTCCAGTTAATATAGACCAGCGTTCGTGGTGTAAAAAGTTTTATTTCCACTTACGAGTTTTTCGATGTGTTACAATCTTACGACGTCTCGCAGTAATGGAGATTCTCATAGTCGTGTGTCTTCTTGACTTTTTCAAAACAATCCCGAGGTGCTCGAGGCTTACGCTTTTATATTTACAAATTAAGCCGAATTAATGCGTGATTGCATTTTAAAATAAAGTATGTTATCGATTTTAATCAAAAGTAGATGACTTGATTTGTGATGCTTTAATTGCTGGTCTGCAGAAATTCTGCAGATGTAGATTTTGGTATGACTTATTTGGATCATAACATCCTTCCCCCTTGAAAAAGAAAACAGAGGTTTGACGTTTTCTGTGAAAATCTCTTTTTTTTTCTGCGCAGGATTTGTTACTTTCTTCTCGCGATTCTTTCGTTTTGTTGATAATATATACAATTATTACAATAATTAATATAATAGAACTATTCGAAATTGTATATATAATGAGTTCCGGCAGAAATGAATCTCGTATGTTTTTTAATTCTGCTGTTACATCTTGTAGTTTGATGCTTAGATCCATTATTTCCGTCGGATCACGAATAATTTTTTTTAATTTTACTATTTCTAATTGGCTTAAGTCCTTATGCTTTAGCTGTTTTCGCAAACGAGTTAAATTGTGCTCTGGTAAGCGAGTTTGAATATAATTTTGATTTCTATCATTTTTACAGTCATGTCCGCAATTGTTAATTTACATTTTCCGTATAGCGCAATTTGTCCCGTGTTCTTACAATTTTCGTTCTATATTTGGCGATTTTTACAATCTATAGTAATTGTTTGTTCATAAGGGGTGAAGTATAGCCATGTTCGTTGATTTTCGAGAGCTATCGATATGGTATAATTAGATTTAATATATCGCATGTTACACAATATCTTAGAATTAGAATTTTGCACATACATTTGAATTTCACATAATGAATTTGTGTTTTCGTAGTATATATTTGGTGTGTTCGCAGATATAATCAATTTGTTTACATCTTATGCTTAAATCTTCTCGTGTTAACGTCATATAATGCTGATTTTCACTATCTATGGCTATTATGATCTGATCTACTTCAGTCAGAATGAATACATTACATGGTCGGGTGTGGGTAATGGTATGACCTTGAGTATATCATATTTCGGATAAGAGATTAGAGGGAATTTCAAAATAGTGTGTATATTTGGTCATAATATGCACTGACAGTGATGCATTTTTCTGTCTCAAGCCAATTTTAAGAATCATGAAAGAGAAATGTAGCCTAATGGCAAATGTACTTGAACTTCTTTTAGGCTGATTACGATCTCATTTATTGGTGTAATCCTAGGATGTAGTCTTTCTTGTTTAACAAAAGTAAGATGTTCGATACAATTTATTTTGTAAGATATCCGTAATAATGGTGTTTATTATAAGAAAATATCATATACTATCTTCTCTCTTAAGTTCTTGCTATTTATTCTAGTGATGTGAATGTTCAAAAGTAATTGAGCATTGTAGCTGGTTACTTCTTCTAACTTATCGACATGCGCGATTGTGGTGTTTAGAATTTTTAATTGATTCGCCATGACATAATGAAGTGTTTGCTGTTTATTATTCAGAATTGTAATTTGTTCTTTGATGATTTTTTTCATCCGAAAATTCATAGTGCTAAAAAGTGTTTTAGCAATGGATCTTCTGTCAAATAGAATGTATTTGCGTGCAGATTTCTGTTATGTTCTTCTTTTCAGCATTTAAGTACTCTAATTTTAATGTATTTTCGAGGTAGTTCTTGAAATTATTATTTTAATTTCTTCTTCTTCTTCCTCCTTTTGTATAGACGATTCACAAATGTCTTCTGACGCTATTTCTGTCAGACTTATGCAAGGTACTTGCATTTCTACATGCGTCTCCGTGATATTTATGATATTGATCAGAGATGATTTTTTGGCTGTAACTAAACAGTTTTCAATAAGTACTCCTGGCTGCGTTTCTTCGGCTTGAATTATTCCCGTATTGTTCGTAGTTGTGGCTTCTATGATTGCCCTACACCTAGGATTGATTCTTATTATTTTGTAGGGATATAATTTCAATATGCTGTCTCCTATTTTTATAAGCTTGTTGCTGTAGTCGCATTTTACAATATGTTTTCGTAGGAAATTAACTCCATGCCTTCGTAGTCGATTGGAAAATCTGCAATTATGTACATGAGGCTATCTGGCATTTATCTAATAGTATGATAACAATTATTTATCCTATGAGAGCTATTTCGTGTTCTGTAACTCAAGCTAACGTCATCTTGTCATCATTTATCATATTAACGTTTCTCCTCTCAAATTCCGTAGTTTTACGAGAGTTACTGCTGCTCCAGTGTCGAAAAGAAATTTAGTTTTTCCTTTTTTGAATTCTTTGATTTGCAAATTTATTAAATTCAGTCCTGTACTGGCTCGTAGCACCTCAGTGACTTGCGAAATTTGATAGTCGCGTGCATGTTTTGGCGGTTTCGTCTTTGCAAAATCGACTTCTTCTTCTTCCATTGTTATTTTATTTTCTATATCCTGTCTTTTCCGTCATGCGTTTTCTTCCTCCTGATGCAGTTCCTGAGCGTCTATTTAACGTCCAGCATTCGTTACGGATGTGTCCTGTTTTGCATGTGTCTTTTTGCAGTAGTTGCAATATTTTGCAGCTGTATTTATACAGCTTATCCGCTTGGTTACCTTGTCTCGGTTTTGGCAACAAATGTCCGTCAGCGTATCTGGTTCGGCATTCTTGACCACTGTGTCCCATTTTCCCACATTTTTGACAATATGATCTGCGATGATGATTTGATAAGTTTGAATATCGAGGATTGTTATCAAGTGATCCCTTGATTTTTTTTTTCGGCAATAGTCTGCTGCTATTGTTTCTTGCAATGTAGCATAATGTTGTAACTTTAAGTAGTTTGATTTCATCTCGCAATCCTATTTGGAAATTCTGTAGAGCTTGTTTTTGAATAGTATCTAGAATTATGCGTTTTTGTTCGCTCCGATTCTCCTTGTCCCTCCATTCTTTGATCATTGACTCATATAATTCCATTGATAAATTATCGACTCTCAAGCCATATTGTCTAGTGTTCTTGCCCGATTTTTATTTAATAGTATTAAATAAAATTATTTGTAGTAAGTACTTCTTTTGCTAGATAGTAAGTTTCTAGCTCCGATTTTAATTGTTGGAAGTCATATATATCTCGTGTCTCGAAATCTATCATTGCTTTGCCTTTTAACTTGGTACACAATATAGCATTTAGTAACGTTTCATCTATTGGATTTATGTTTTTTATGGCATATGAACATGCGCTTAGAAATTTAATTTAGCTTGTGAATTTCCATCGAATTCGGATATTCTCGTGCTTCTTTAAGTTTCATATATTCGTTTACGTGTGTGCTAGTTGTGTACATCCATAATGCTGTCTAAGCGATAATCGTTCCGCGCGTGTGTCGCGTGCTAAGTATTTCGATGATTCTCTAGTTTACCGATTCTTTTATGCATAGCTTTCATTTCTTTCTGTAGTTCTCTAATTCCCAACAGTATATTGCCTAAGATCTGTTTACAAATCGTTATGATTGTTACCAATTGGTAACTGTGGTTCCATTATAGATTGTGCTAATTCTCTGGACGGTACTGTCGATGCTTGTCGCTTTGCACTAGGCGGAGTACGGTGTATTTCTATGATCGTATTATCTCCGTAATTTTCTTCAAGATTAAAAATGCTACTATCGTATGATGTAAGAGAGTATTCTCGTCTGAGGATGATTCTAGGAGTTCTGCTATGATTTATTCTGTCTCGCCTATCGTCTGTGCTATCATTAAACGCAGGGATATCGTTGTCGTTTCCCGATTTGGAATTTATGACTTTGTTATTTTCGCGAGAATCTTGCTCTTCGCTTGAATCTAATTCGATGATTTACTCGATTTTCGCGAGTTTCGCGAGTTTCGCAGTTGTCACGATTCTCGCAGTTCGTTCCGTCTGCTACAGATGGCGAATTTAATCGTTCTATTGGGCGTTGTGTTGATGGACTTAATAACCACGATGAAAGGTTATCAGTATTGTCCGACATTCACGCGATTTGCAAAAATTTTCGACTTATATAGTATATAGTAGAAGTACAGTTAGTGCTTGTAGTTGCTTGACTTAGTCTGCATGGTCAGCTCGCTGTTATCAATGTTGAGGTCAATTCGTTGCTGCTTCCTCGAGTTGTCGATGTGCGTCGTCTGCTCTGTTTGCTTCCGACGTGTGTTGTCTTTGAGTGAATTCCGGTATAGTAAGGCTATAATCCTACTGCTGCCACCAAATGTGCCGTTCAGAGTGCAAGGATGCTTGTCGCTCAGGATACCGTTTATAGAATTTACGGATCAGCCATTAATCATCAAGGTACATGTTGCTCAGGGCGTGGCGGAAAATTGGACGTGGCGGTATCGTTTACTAAGAGGCTCAAGATCCTCCAATTAATATAGGCCAGCGTTCGTGATGCAAGAAGTTTTATTTTCATTTACGAGTGTTTCGATGTGTTAGAATCTTACGACGTCTCGCAGTAGCGCTCGCAGTAATGGAGATTCTCACAGTCATGTGTCTTCTTGACTTTTTTGGAACGGCTCCGAGGTGCTCGAGGCTTTTATATTTACAAATTAGGCTGAATTAATGCATGATTGCATTTTAAAATAAAGTATCATTGGTTTTAAAATAAAAAGTAGGTGACTTGATTTGTGATGCTTTAACTGCTGGTCTGCAGAAATTCTGCAGACGTAGATTTTGGTTATGACCTATTTGGGACATAACAATACATATCATTAAAGTTATTATTTATTTAATTTGGTATCCGAATTATATGAAATTTAATTTGCGCTAATTTGTGCTATTTATATTAAATATTTTTTAGAAATAATACATAAAATTTTGAGGAATTTTACTTAGCACTAATTTTGTTGATCAAATCTTTTATACGAATGATATCATTAGAATTACGTAAATAACATGAGAGTACTATTTATATTTTACTTTTTAATTTGATAGACTTTAACTTGATTGGTTAGATTAAGGTTGTAGTATCTGAGTTTTAATTTTTCATTTGATACATTAATTTTTTTCGAAGAGTAATAATTTTTGACATAATTAAAGTTGCTATTACTTGGATTGAAATAAGAAGACCTTCAATAAGAATATCCTTGAAGAAAAATTGGAACTACTATTAATTGGGTTGAATACTTAGTATTATGGTATATTAGTATATAAAATATTATTAAAATTAGTTGCTAAGTCATATTAAAAGAAATATAAAATAGATACCAATATAATAAAATTGCGTGCGAAAGAAGAAAAGAGAACATAAGAGAGAATACAACGGGAAGAAGAGAGAGCGCCAATACTGTGATAAGTATAGGATCGCAACGAGTGAGAGAGAGAAAGAAAACCCTTCCCTCTTTATCATGGATCCTGGTGATATGCTTCCCTCTTCCCAATGTCTATGAAGCACTTCCCCTTTCTCTGATTCCCTCACACACACATATATCTCGTATACGCACTAACACATAGTGAGTTAGAATCTCTACTATTATCCTATTATTAATTTCTGAAGAAGCGCACATACACCTGCAGAAGAATGGTTGAATTTACGATCAAATAACTGATTGATTATATCATGTGTATGCCACAACGTTAATCAATTAATTCGTCTCTTAATATTTTCTTGTATACTTGTTTTATGATTCTACTCTTTCTCATCAATATATTTTATGTTTTAAGTTTATAGTATGTATGTAAATTTATGGTATGTAAATTTTCAATAGAATCAGTAACTGTTGTCCGTCTTTCAATTGAAATTGGTTTGTTAGACGTATTCGGCTATCTGAACAATACAGATGAAATTTTATTCACCATTAACATAAATAATGAGTTTGAAAATTATTTAAATATTAAAAATTAATTTGACGTTAATGGTTAATGGAAACTTCCAAAACTTCATTTAAATGTCGAACTTCCAGTTTGAAATGAGTTACTTAATTTAGTTTTATTAATATTTATTAATTGTTAATTTGTAATATTGTAAATCTGATTCCACTGCAGTTGGAGCAATCTAATACTAATTCACTTTTGATGGAAGGATCAATGATAACAATTTAAGAGATGTATCATTATTGATGATACAAGGAGAGTTGAAACGTTTAATAAAGAAGAGTGAATATTATGGATATCATTCTTTGGATTGGAATTAATCTGGCACCTTCATCGCCATTGACTTTAACTAGTCTTGTATTTATTGTTTATTTTTAATATAAAATTATATATGATTATATTATATCTTATGGAATTACACGTGAACATATGTGATTATGGTATCTTCAATATATGAAATCAGATATGATCCCATATCTTATCATTTATGTTCATATATGAAATCATACGTGAATATTGAATCATATACAATTATGTATGAACATAAATCACATACAATCAGATACAATTTTATACAATTATATATAAGTTATAATTATATATATATATATATATATGTATTTATGTATGGTTATAAACAATTTTTACACTCGGGTATCGAATTCGACGGTGCTAATCCACATCAAAGTTCGGTGGTTTCAATTGTTCTTTGAAATATCTATCTTGAAATCATGTTTTAATGGGATAGAAGAATCATAGAATCGCGATGACTATTGCTAATCAATAAAGAAAACTTGATTTAATTGTTTAATTTTGATTCGATCATATCTCATATCACGATCAGCTCCTGCGTCACAAACAATTATTCAATCTGATCTTTCCGTTAGAAAAATATAGATGGTAAAAAGTATTTCATATTATTCTTTGAAATGATCTCTATCCTGCTAGCAAGTTTCAACATGATAGGATTGGAGTCACAGAATCGCGATGAACTATAATTTACTAACTAATGAGGAAAATTTGATTTACTTGTATCGGTTTGATCATATTTCTTATTTATAATAATATTATTTAAACAAGTTCTTCGGTTAAAAAGTGATAGATGGTGAATAGCATTACTTATATCGTCTTTTGAAGTAGCTTGTATTCTGAAATCATGTTTTAACATAATGGGATTGAAATCACAGAATTGCGAACTATGATTTATTAATTAATGAGGAAAAACCTGATTCAGTTGATTTAATTAGATTTATCCAATATGATTAGAAATCGATTATCAGAAATATCATATTGGATAAGATTTAAATGTTTTTATAATATTAAATACATTGATTATTTTAGATAAAATTCTATTAATTCTTTATTCGAACAGAATGTATAATTAAAATTATATTGTTCAAAGTACAAACTTAATCAAATGTTGAATCATAACATTCATATAAGAATTAAAATAGATACAATTTTATTAGTTATAATAGAAATGTTATAAAGTCCCGCTAGCGCTTCAGATATAACTGTATCGGTTATAAATTTATTAAAAATATAAATTTATCAAAATTTTTATAATATCTGATACAATTGTACGATTAACATTTATTCTACAGCAAGTTCTGAAGTGGATTATGTTGGATTTTCGTCCATTAATGCTTGTGAATCTGCATTTGAATTCAGTGAATAATTACAGTGTTGGAGACAGTGCGCCTCGTCCACTCATGGCGTTGTCACTTGCGCATATGCGTGTGATAACCTGATATTATTGCGCATTCATGGCACTTCTTTTCTCTTTCTATAGAAAAGTCAAGTTTAACTAAGTATTGTTTCTTTTATAAAATCAAACTGTTATCTTTTAGAGTGTAACCACATTCTTTTATATACACAAGTTCTTTTCTTTTACTTCCTGAGTTACTGTGTATGTACCAATGTAGTGATATGGATATATTAAACGCAACAACAATTCAATTTTGAATACACAGCGTTATACGTTTCTTAACCTCTATTCCACGAGTTCGCTATAGTTCGCTATAGTTTTAAAATGTGCAAAACTCGAAGTGTATCCTAATTTTCTCAAGCAGTGTAGACTCTCTTTCCCTTAATTATTAAAATAAATTCCTAGAATTATTAAAATGTGGATATAAAGGGTTATTATTATATTAAGTTTTAACAAAATTTTACAAAAAATATATATTTTTGATAAGTAGGAACAACCAATAATGATCAAACTCCAATATTCCATAGTAGTATTCACCGCCAGTGTAGAACTTTTTATGTGCGCTTTACCAGCTGACAATTTAATGCACATGGTAACATTTTTAAATTAATTAATATATATTTATTGATTTTTAAAATAATTTAGTAATAATTTTTAATAATAATTTTATAGTTCTTAATTTTAATTAATTATAATTTTAAGTATAAGTATACAATTACATGTAATTTTTTTTCATAGAGTAGCAAAATTTGTCTAGGAGCGTACGAATCACAATGGTTTCAAGGAAGTGTGAGCATGCAGAAAAAAATCCTTCAAATTATTTTTAGATCACAGAAATCTGAAGTTATCCACATTAATGGAATTCTTCCTGCTTTGTCGTTACGTTACTACGCACAGGTAAGAATGATTATCTATACATGCGCTTAAATTAATTATTTTTATGACATACAGGATATGTATATATATATGTAATTTTAAAAAAGGTTTGGGCTCCGGATTTACTCAGGAGAATAAGGTTTTCAAAAGAAATGTTTCAGATAAAAGTTGTAAAGTATAAAAAAATCTACTTACAAACTTTTTAGTTTGACTTTGGATGATATCGCCAAGGTCAGATCAAGATCAAATCGATTTTTTTTTAATGGAACCTCCTAGTTTTTATTCCAGAATCTAATAGCCGGTGTCAAAAACTTTTCAAAACATTGTAATAGTCATTTTTCATTAAATAATTTTCCAGTCTTTTATGAGTCTGGAAAGTTACAGTGATATTGGGTGTGACATTCCATCATTCAGTGAAAGTTGCAATAGTTCCACAATCTATTATACAATTATGTTTATTGACACTAACATCCAATTCAAAACCATTGCCTGAAAATATTACTTGATAAAGAAAGATTGAATTGGCATCAATTTTTGTCTTCATAATCTCACAAAATTCTAACAATAAGTGTCGATCAAAATCTTCATACACTTTTTGTACAAGGCGAACTTTAAATGGATGAAATCTGAGTTTTTTTTAAGATGTTGTGCATTGATCCTATATTAATGTCATGTTGCTGAGCTGCTTTACAAACGGTGAGGTGAAGATCTTCAATAAATGATACACAGTATCCATTTGTCTTTCTTCATTAGTTGCTGATGTTGAACATCCAGATATTGGGCGAATTTTTACGCTACCAGTTTCTTTAAAACAGTGATCGTTGTTTTCGATGGATTTGTAGCATTGTTTTTATTGCATTGTCTGATTGAATAGTTGCAAAACTTTTTTGTAAAAGCTTTTACAATCTTCAGTATCATTAACCCGCAAATTGGCGCGTCTCGAAATTAACATTAGTAGGCGCGTTCTGGTCATTTTAATCGAAATATATTTTTGCACATATACGTGTATATGTCATAAGTAGAATATATATATGATTATAATTACTATAAGTAATAATTAATAAAAAACCTTCCGATAATGTTTTATATCAATTAATTAAAAACAAAAGAAGAATAATTACTGGAAATAATTGTACTTATGTTAGATGACATATCTTTCTTTTAATTTTAGTTTTTTTATTTGATAAATTATTAATATGTAACGAAATAATATATATATATATATAT
>NW_017259588.1:257019-285389 GCF_001594045.1 Atta colombica
GTTATTACCTCGGCGACCACCAAACGTTAAACTGATAAGATCTGTAAATAGACTTTTTTACTTTACAATTTTTTTCTGAAATATTTCATTCAAAAAACGTCATCCTTCCAAGTAAATCTGGGATCTCGACGTTTTTTGAACACCCTATATGTAAAATAATGTATCTATTATAATAAAAGAGGGACACACTCATACATTTTTTGTATTTTTTTTGTTGTTAAGAAATGATCTTATTTTGAACGTTTCAACTTACTTTAGTGTCCTCCTCAGCAATTTGGAGACACGATAGTATCTCGACGCTAAGAAAGCGCGAAGCATCATGGCGCGAGACACTGCCATGCCTCTTTTACGTGAGCGACAAGTTGTGGCAGATCTGAAGACATGGTTCTCAGTAATGGCTAAACTGATGAAGTTATATACATGCTCGATAGATAGCTACTGGATTGTATAATGAAAGTGCTTTTACTTTTTTTCTACGTACCCTACGAGCGGAGATATTGCGACGCAAACTCTCTGAATCTCTGAATTTCACATTATTTTAAAAAACGTCATTATCGTCGACAAGCAGAATGTACAGCTGCAGCGTCTACCGCTAGGTGGTACTAGAGATATTAATGTCTGCAAATTCAAGTTATGATGTTTAGAAGCTCGCGGCGATGTGCGGGGCGCGAAGCGCTTGCCAAGCAATACTCACTCCCCGCGCGCCAAGCTATCCATGACAGATACTCGGCGCTTCAGAATTTATTATTATTGTCGTCGATCAGCTCTCAAAATGTTGCATTATCTGGCACTGGATGACCTAGAGGTCTGGCTCGAATGTCTGCAATGATGTTTAGAGACTCGCAGCGGTGTGCGAGGCGCTTGTCATAATAGAGAGATCATCTCAAATTTTGATTGATGATGGAAAGGACACGCTGGAAATTGCTAACTAAACTAGGAAATGATAATGAATAAGCGAGTTATTCGACTTCGATCTCCACTTGCTTATAACTTAATATTTAACAAAAAAAGAATGGAAATGAAATTATACACTGGTATTTGTAAAACTAAGGAAATGATAATGAGTAGTATAGTATAACGGATAACCCAACGGTAGACAAGAGGGGCGCGGAGGATATTTGTGAGCGCGGGGCAGAAGGCGCGGAGGATACTCGTAGGCGTAGAAGAAGGGAAGGGGAAGGCACGGGAAGGTCCTGGCACTATCGATATTTATATAAATCTCAGTACCAATGATACGTGCCGCCATATTGTGAAGTCACATATCATTGAGATCCTGTCACAGTCACCGCCACCAACGCCGGCGCGTGTCACGGACGGCATAGACGCTGCCGCACCCATTTCAAAATGCATCACGGGCAGCCGCAGCCGCCACACTGTGGTTCCATCCATGCAAAAAATTACTTGTTAATTATGCAATATTTATTATTATTAACTTTTCAATATGTATATATATATATATATACATATAACTTTTTCAACACACACGCGCGCACACACACATACACACACACATACACACACACACACACACACACACATACACACACACACACACACACACACACACAGAGTGATTCAAAACAACTTCTGTTCTTGTCATATTCTCAAATTAATTCTGAAACGATTTTGCCTCCTCGAAAATTTTGTCCAATGTTTAGTTTTTGAATTATTAAGAGAAGTTAGCGAATCACAGATCAAATACAAGAGTTAGGAAGGGATGATGCAATTCTCTGTCAGACATCATCACTTATGCGAGACGATTGCTACGATCAACTTGATGGTTTCACACAATAGTACATGCACACACATTAGTATATTTTTGAAAAAGAAATATCATCTCAAAATTAGGAATGCAAGATTCTGTCTGTCTGTCTCTCTCTCTCTCTCTCTCACTTTCTCACTCCTCACTCACTCTCTCATTCGCTCACTCGCCCAATCACTCAGTTACTTACTTTTTCACTTACAATGTCAAAATAGTTTAATAATTCCAAAGAGTGATGATAAATTTCGCCTATTTCTTGGACCTCAAATTTCAAACTTCTTTTTAAGGAAAATAATACTATTAGATAAAACATTAATCCCAGTAAAATTTCAAGATGAGCATAGACACAGTTCCGGAGATACAAGGGGATGAAAGCACCTCGATCTGTGAGAAACAAGGGGACTTACATTAAAAAAACACCTTGATTTGTGAGAGCATCAAGTATCACTTCAACTCCATCTATTTCAGAGAATTTTCATGCTGACGAAAACTAAGGTCATATTTGAATCCAGCGTAAAAAAATAAGAAATGATATGCTTCGTTAAATATATATTTTATTCCTTGGTATAGACACTTGAAGAGTTTTGTGTATTTTAATAGATTATAAGAAATCATCACTTTCATCCCTTCATATCTCCGGAATCGTGACTTTGCTCATCGCCTGAGATGCGGTTGCCATACATGTGATTTTAATATTGTTGTTCTTTGAAGTTTTAACCGGCTTTAATTCTCCCAGCGCGAGTGCGGACAAATTAGTTCGTCATAGATTGCTGGAGGAGCGTCGTTGCTAAATTTGAGTTTCTACGCTCGCCGCGTGGCCGGAACAAACTTTTGTATAATGCCGTAAACGAAGAAATCGCTTAATATTTCATCAGATGTGGATGGCGACTTCGAAGTTACTCGCTGTTACGGACAAATTAGCAATAGCGTTTTTCGCACGGCCTGTTAGACTAGACGCGAGAAAATGCATGCGAGTAAAATTTGACAAGTCTTTATTTTGAATGATTAATGCATCAAAACGATTGCAAAAGTTCTTCTTCGATTTGTCGGAAAACGGCAGTAATTGAATCGAAGGGAGATGTTTTAATGACAATAAAGAATATTCCGCAAACACCGCTGTGCTATTGACTATTGATTGATTTTGGCTCATGACTGGTTCTAGTTCCTCGAGATATTGGGCCATGTAGTCTAAAACTGCCAAATAATGTTCCTTGTGAGCTTCCATTTGTTTCGATGTGAAGTAGTCGAGAGAGCCCATTCTCTCCTCTGGATGAGCTTGAAGAAGCTACATGAGTTTGACTACACATTACTCAGGTTTCTTTGAGCATGGACATTCGTGCTCTAATTTCGGCTGGAGTGTAATTATTTTGTCCTAGTTTCTTAAGGTTGATTAACGCGCGAGCCACGGTTGAAAATAATATCTGCTGCTTTGAGAGTGGATCGCTCATTTTGACTTCGCACAGTTCGGCATCACTCACAAATCACTTAATCCGGCTCGAAGGACTACAGTTTTATATTTGAGAGAATGAAATAATTCAGATTCAGTGCGCGTGTAATATGCGTGATCGCAGTATTGCTTGCCCTAGTTCTCGTTTTGCTTGAAACCTTAAGGAGTGAAGACAGGGGTGAACCAACAGAATGGAAACCACTTCTCTATCAATGACGTAATTTGTGCTGTTCCGAGATTTTATTGCCAATGTTCTTTACGACACATTTGCGTAAAGCGATATTCCGAGAAGAGCTCGCCGATTCGGAGCACGTTTGCTCTCGCTTGAGCACGTTGCGTACGTGATCAAATCGCCATTCTATCGACGCTCATATGACTTCGTTGTGCGAACTCGCGCTCGGTTGGCTCGACATCGTAACGGTTATCTCGTTATTAAATTAGGAAATACGTCGCTAATTATGAAACACTGTGCGATCAACCCTTGTCTTGGTCATGAGATCGAGTTTTATGATAGCGATCGAGAGACACCGAACACGTCTTCTTCATTCTAAGATAAAACGGAGGCTGAAGAAAAGCAAAAGCCGAAATATGGTTAAGGGGTCTCTGTTCGTTTCCGAAGTAATGTGCTTCGCGTGATGCCTGGAATTTGAACGATACCTTAAAACGGTCGCCCCAAGAGGCGCTGCTCCTAATTATGAATTGTCAATCTTACGATCAATCCGTCACGCCGCGATCAGAGTAACTCGGTCGCTCCCAAATAAAATCTAATACAAAACAACACGTAAATTCCATTAGCCGAATTTATTTTCGCGTTAAAATTAGTTCTTAACTCAACGTTTTTTTTGTTCAATAACAAAATTTATAAACAGACATTTAGAGTGCCTAAGGGTTTACCATTGTCCCTGATGGTGTCTAACATTGTGATGCATGATTTAAAATAATATTGCTTAAATAAACTTGATATAAGTAGTAAAGCAAGGGGGATTTTAAGCCAGAGATTCCAAGAAGTGATGAGAAGCAAAGGGGGTATTCGCGGGGGGGAGAGGGATCGTCACTAGGCGAGAGGGATGACATCACAGGGATGGGGGAGGGGTGACGTTACATGATAAGGGAGAGGGAGGGAGATGACGGAACAGGATGAGGGGGACGACATCACGGGGAAAAGAATAATATCACATGGTGAGGAGGATGCCGGCGAGAGAAGGAGAATGGCGTCACAGGATGTGTGAGGATAATGTCGCGGAAAATTCATACGGGAAGAGGAAGAAATTATTCCTGCATCACGTGGAGGTGTGATATACCGTTACCGCAGCGGATTATCGGATGACGCGGATCAGTATCCGGAATCCCTCCGCCTTTGTGATCTGTCGCCGGTCCCCATCGCTACCTTCGGGCGCGATCCACCGCTGATCCCCATCACCGCCGTCATCAGGCGCAGACATTCTCATCGCGCTATACTTATCATGTATACTCACAAAACAATAAATATTTACCATCTCTCTCTCTCTCTCTCTCTCTCTCTCTCTCTCTCTCTTTCGCTCGCTCGCTCGCTCGCTCTTATACGTTGACACGCAGCTTTATCTTCTCCTCGAACACAGCTTCAATTTTCGTACGCAAAGATATTTATTGGGAATGTGCATTAATTTTAAAGGATTTTCAAGAGATGGCGTAACTTTGAATTGTAATATCGCATCGGGCCGTATTATTGTTATCTTCATGTTCAAGCATCATCAACTTTAGTTTTCAATATGTGTCATTTTGCTGAAGTGTAAACAACATTTTTGAGTATTGAATATATCGAATTTTGTGCCAATTGCAATTTGCGGGAAACTTTGCTTTTTTGCTTCCATTTGAAAAAAAAGTGCTGCTGAAAGTCAACGAATGCTGTCGGTAGCTTATGATGATTATACTCCATCGATTTTAACATGTGAGTACTGGTTTCAACGCTATAAAAAAGATATTTTGACAGAGAAGACAAGGAACATCCAGGCTAGCCGAAAAAGTTTGAAGATGAGGAAGTGAAAACTATTCGATTAAGACCCGAATCAAAAGCAAGAAGAAATTGATAGACCGTGGAGACTGTGCGGGAATTTATATTAAAAATGTATGTGACAGAGTGATATCATTTTGAAAAAGAATTCTCCAATCAAGTACCATGTGCAAAAGTTTATACCTCAGCCGAAAAGTATATCTCGCATCCAAAAGATTCTAAGAAGAAGCTTCAGCATTTTAAATATAATTAGATCATCAGTTATAATTAGATCATCACCATAATCGATATATTAGCGACAAAAGTACAATGCTTCGAGTAAAAGTTTCGGTCAAAATTCTACGAGAAGAACATCGCGTTCAAAAAATTCCACAATCTCAGCATTTTTATCTATTGCTCTTCTCATTGAAGCGCAACTAAATGTATCGAACGACTATCGAATAACTATTGATCCACTATAAACAGCTATCGAACTGTCACCGAATTGCTATCGAATGGCTATCAATCTACTATAAATAGCTATCAAACCGCTATCGAATGGCTAACGGTACTATAAGCAGCTATCGGTCCATTACAAACAGTTCAGATTGTAAACAACTATCAAACCGATATCGAATCGCTGTCAGTACATCTCAACATCTGATATATTTATTTTGTACAACTTTGCTTCCGTTTTTTTTCCGAAATTCGAGGCTTTATTGTAAAAAACTGGTTATACATTTATGATTCAAAGTATTGTCCATCGCTGGCCACTACTTTCTCCCATCTTTCGGGTAGCGTACGAATCCCGCGTCGAAAAAACTGGTCATCTTTTGAGGTTATCCACGATTGATCCAATTTTTTACTTCTTCATAAGACCGGAAGTGCTGGTCAGCCAGGCCGTGTGTCATTGATCGAAACAAGTGATAGTCAGAGGGAGCAACGTCTGGAGAATACGGCGGGTGGGATAGGACTTCCCATTTCAACGTTTCCAAGTATGTCTTGACCACTTTCGCAACATGGGGTCGAGCATTGTCATGCTGCAAAATCACTTTATCGTGTCTCTTGTTGTATTGCGGCCGTTTATCTTTCAATGCTCGGCTCAAACGCATCAATTGCGTTCGATACCGATCGCCTGTGATTGTTTCAGTCGGTTTTAACAGTTCATAATATACTACGCCGAGCTGGTCCCACCAAATACAGAGCATGACCTTGGACGTCAAAATCACCGTTCTTGAAGCGTTGAAACCACTCACGACACGTTCTTTCACTAATAGCGGCCTCACCATAAGTATTTGAAAGCATTCGATGAGCCTCAGCCGCAGATTTCTTCATATTGAAGCAAAAAATTAAAACCTCCCGCAAATAACGAGAATTTGGCTCGTAAACTGACATTTTCAATCGAGAATAACTTTATGATGCAGACACAAATCGACTAATGTTTCTATGGGGTTATGTTGACAGATGCCCAAATTTATTGTATGATGTCTATGATCTATTTATTTCGACCATCACTTACCGCTAAAGCCATCTATAGGAAAACGGCGGAAGCAAAGTTGTACATCTAATAACATACTTCCTGGTATCGCGATCATCAGTTAAATATCTTAAATACAGTTTGTAAAGCATAATATTTTGCGTGTCCATCCGAACGCTCGGCGCATATAGCAAAGATCTAAAAATAGATGTTTTGTTGTTGGCTGACGTTTTCGAAAATTTCCGCAACAGTTGCGCCGCGAGTTACGGGCTCGACTCCGTGTACTATTACACTTTAGCTGGCTTCACATGAGATGTCATGTTAAAGCATACAGTAAAATTTGAAATGCTGGCAGACATTGACATGGTCATGTTTATCAAGCGCGGTATACGCGGTAGTTTGAGTTAGTGCTCAAACAGATACGCGCGAGCCAACAACTAATACATGCCGCTATACGATCAATCGAAACCATCATTATGTCTGATGTACTATGACATCAACAATCTCTACGGCTGAGAAATGTGTCAATCATTATCGATCCTATGCCGATTTCCGATGAGTCAATAGCATGCACAATTTTGATTATATCTATGACCATCATGTTAGATTAATCGACATGCTATATTCTCGATTTGAAGTAACATCTGCAAGACGCGGATACTGACCTACCGTTCTGTCCGAGACAAACTACTAGGCAAGCGCGAGGATAAGCTCCTCGCAACATTATGCGATAAGCAATGTTACATCATATATTATCGCAGCAGTGTACTCATCACGATCTCCGTTGCAAGATTCACCGTATACTGCAATCTCCATGGCTTCGCAATTATATAGAATTGTTAAACATTAAACATATTAGGTGTACAACTTTGCTTCCGCCGTTTTTTTTTCCGAAATTCGAGGCTTTATTGAAACATGAAAGTCAATATGGAAACGAAGCTTAAAATTAGTACGAGCGCCCTTTCCTTTTAAAACAAAATAATAATCTATCATTTCTATAACACATTTTTTTCAATTCTAGATTGTTTGACTAATCTGATATACATATTCTTTGTTAATAAAAGACCATTAATATACATGGCTATATTACGCCTAAAGCTTCTCTTAATCTGATGAATTTATCTCTTCCCAGAGGCTTGGTTAATATTTGCTATTTGATCATTTGTTTGTATATAGTTGATTTTTATAACCTTTTCTTTGATTTTTTTCTTTTGCAAAATGATATTTTATGTCGACGTATTAGGTGTACAACTTTGCTTCCGCCGTTTTTTTACCGAAATTCGAGACTTCATTGTAAAAAACTGGTTATACATTTATGATTCAAAGTATTGTTCATCCCTGGCCACTACTTTCTCCTATCTTTCAGGTAGCGTACGAATCCCGCGTCGAAAAAACTGGTCATCTTTTGAGGCTATCCACGAATCGATCCAATTTTTTACTTCTTCGTAAGACCGGAAGTGCTGGTCAGCCAGGCCGTGTGCCATTGATCGAAACAAGTCATAGTCAGAGGGAGCAACGTCTGGAGAATACGGCGGGTGGGGACTTCCCATTTCAACGTTTCCAAGTATGTCTTGACCACTTTCGTAATGGGGTCGAGCATGCTGCAAAATCACTTTATCGTGTCTCTCGTTGTTTCAATGCTCGGCTCAAACGCATCAATTGCGTTCGATACCGATCGCCTGTGATTATTTCAGTCCGTTTAACAGTTCATAATACACTACGCCGAGCTGGTCCTACCAAATACAGAGCATGACCTTGGAGCCGTGAATATTCGGTTTGGCCGTCGACGTGGAAGCATGGCCGGGAACTCCCCATGATTTTCTGCGCTTGGGATTATCGTAATGGATCCATTTTTCGTCCCCAGTCACAATGCGATGCAGAAATCCCTTCCGTCTTTGCCTTTCAAGCAGCTGTTCACAAGCAAACAAACGCCGTTCAACATCTCTCGGCTTCAATTCGTATGGCACCCAATTTCCTTGCTTCTGAATCATTCCCATGGCTTTGAGACGTTTTGAAATGGCTTGTTAAGTCACTCCTAATGATCATGCCAATTTTTCTTGATTTTGACACTTGCTCAAATAATGTCTCCAATTCTGCATCTTCGAAAACTTTCTCTCTTCCACCGCTATGCCGGTCTTCGATGTCAAAATCACCGTTCTTGAAGCGTTGAAACCACTCACGACACGTTCTTTCACTAATAGCGGCCTCACCATAAGTATTTGAGAGCATTCGATAAGCCTCAGCCACAGATTTCTTCATATTGAAGCAAAAAATTAAAACCTCCCGCAAATGACGAGAATTTGGCTCGTAAACTGACATTTTCAATCGAGAATAACTTTATGATGCAGACACAACTCGACTAATGTTTCTATGGGGTTATGTTGACAGATGCCCAAGTTTATTGTATGACGTCTATGATCTATTTATTTCGACCACCACTTACCGCTAAAGCCATCTATAGGAAAACGGCGGAAGCAAAGTTGTACACCTAATAAAATTTAAAATAATGGCCAAGAATGATTTTGAGAAAAATTTATACAAACTTATGA
Organism: Atta colombica; assembly: GCF_001594045.1. Lineage (NCBI taxonomy): Eukaryota > Metazoa > Arthropoda > Insecta > Hymenoptera > Formicidae > Atta > Atta colombica. The sequence continues at coordinate 266,224 of NW_017259588.1, forward strand.
ATAACGCGATATTTGGCAAAATCATGGAGAACATATGCGATCGCATGGACGTGTCCCTCCTCACGAAATAGGAAGGCAGATACAGTGCGGAAACAATGATCGCCAAATCAAATTTTCATAGTTCCGAAACATCTTCTCGGAGAATCTGGTCGCGATAGAACTGCGTAAACTCGAGGCGAAGGTCGACAAACCAATATATGTGGGTATGTGCATTCTCGATATATCAAAAACGTGTTTGTACGAATTTTACGAGTACATGGCACCGCTGTTTCGCGAAAAATCTAAAATTACCGACACAAATAGCCTTATATATCACATAGAATATGACTATGTGTACGACATGAAACGTGATAGAAATAGATTTGACACGAGTAATTATACAGTTGACATCAGTATTTCGCTCGCAAATAAAACCGGCCTTATGAAAGATGAGAATAACGATGCCATTATGACCGATTTCATAGGACTTAGAGCAAAAATGTATACATTGCGTAGAAAGAAAGAATACGAAAGGCATCAACGTAGGGAGCAACGTAGCGAGGTCTATAACGTTCGATTACAAACAGTGCTTGAATTACGCAATCGAAATGACACATAGACAATCGTACGTAAGATTTAAATTGCACGAGGTGTACATACAAAAATCGCTCTAAATCCGCACAATGATAAGCGTTATATCATGCCAGGTTCTACCGGCTCGCCATGGGGACATTACCAATGTAAATAAAATACATTTGTATAATATGTTTAATATATAACATGTATGATACGTATGTATAATACGTATGCTATGTATAACATGTATAATATAGGGTGTATAAGCTTAAATCCGTTATTTTTTAGTCAGAAAAAACTTTTTTTTTTCCAAGGAAGCAAAAACAAATTTATTCAAAATACTTGTCCTCGCTAATTATAAATCGCGCATAAGGACACATCTCAATCACAACCGCCTGCCACAGGTCATATTCGTGTATTATGTCTTCGCAAAAAATTTCTTCTTGCCGGAGCGTGCAATTCATTAACCAGCAACCATTTCTCAAACATTATGAATAATTATTCCGCACGATGTACTTCTCGAATAATCTTCTTCCTTTTAACATAACCACATTATTTTGTAAGGCTGCAATCTTCCTCTCGATTCGTTCAAATGATCTTACAAATCTTGAATACTGTGCTGTACGTATCGTTTGTTTGCTGTGTCAGCATCATCCACGTAGCGCTATTCGTCGAATCTTGCGCGATTTTGCGTCAAAGTCGGCTGCGATGCAAAGAGCGTTATCGCGCACGTAATTTCTGAACAATCCATGCCATTGTGCAATTTGCTTCATCCTGCACGCGATAGTCCAAACATCGGCATTGCGATGTCGACTGAACGACCTGTGTAGAACGAGATTAATTTATCAGATCAGCTTCGCGAAACTTTTCGATAATCGACAGAATCTCGTTGTCGTGACTAGCCTGGCGCGAGACCTCGAGCAATCCAATTTCGTTGGGATCGTCAGTGAATATAGTCGATCTTGTTATCGTTTAATGTCATCATATGCAATAAATTCACTCTTTTGTTTATTACCATTCCAACTTTTTTTCGACACCAATAGCGCTATTATGTTCTTATACTTGTATCCCCTACTACACATTACTTGAATATTCGAGCTATGACTGCACCGGTGAGCGTTTGTCGTCATGTTTCTGTAAATCTGTACATCATTATCCATACAGATACTTTCGTTGGGAAATTTCATAAAGATTAACTCGTATAGGCCTGGTATACAATATCATATCTTTTCCCATTTATAATTATATCATTGTTTTTGTGCAAGATGATACGTTTGTCACTGAGCATCGTTTCCTCGTCACTGAAATAAACTCCATACACGATGTCTATGTTGATGGCTTTCCATAGTTTGCATGATCATAGTTTGCATGCAACTTTTTCTGTCTTTCGATTCCTATTTGAAGCAAGTATCGAATAGATGTATGAGCGGTTCATCAGCAACTACGAAAATTTCTTCGCCAGTAGTCGTACGACTCGTGACTGTATTATTTCGGACATTTCCAAGTGGATAGTATAATTTTCGATCGATTCAACACTGATTTTACAAGCGTGGAAGCTTGCATAGGATTGTCATACAAAGCTTGATCATTTTCTTTTGAGTTTTGGTTTCTTGTTTTTTCCCTTCAAAAAGAATGTTTTGTCTTCAAAAAGAATGTTTTAGTTTTAGAGTAAGATCCATAATAGGATCCTTGCAAGATTCAATAGTATTTTCAACAATCTGTTTCAGCGGGTTGATAATAAATTTGAAGTGTCTCTCCAAACGTCCTTCTCTATTTTATCAATCTTTAAAGCGCGACATCTTTTGCGAATCAAATCGCTCGTTTTCGCAATCTCATTAGTCTATCTTTTCTGTCGATCTTTGCTGTTGTCCATGTCAATGTATCGAAGTCAACTGATCACATCACGCAAACATATTGCAAAGTCATTCCTTTTCTGTATCACCCATCGGTAAGCGCCTTGTCCTCATCAATCACTAGAAATCCATACTTTTGCTTGTTATTAACGACAATATTAACGATAGAAGATCTCGCAAGACATGTCGGTATTCATGTGATTGTTGACACACGCGTTTCAGATTACCATTCTGTTTGAACAGGATCAACAAATTTGCATTATAAGATGCAGTATCTTTGTATACGTCTGACAGAGATAAAAGCAGTCGATGTCTGCGTATCGTCCCATTGCAAAGTATTTCTCTTATCGCGATCTGCTTGTCACATCATCAAAGATAAACATGGAATTCGGAAGCGCCTAGTCCAATGGAATGATGTTATTGGGGAACGTAAAATCCAATTTCTTTGATCGGTGCTAAATTCGCCAAATATCTTATATTTCGACTGTTGCAGCGATTTTGACTATACGTATGCGTTCTCAAATCGTACACCATGTGGACTTTCTACCAACAGACTCATCAACACATTTGTCTTGCCACAATTTGATGGTTCGCAGACGATAGCGCATATAAAGGCCGCGCGCGCGCGCGCGCGCGCGTATGTGTGTGTGTGTGTGTGTGTGTGTGTGAGAGAGGGGGAAGTGCACATAGACGTTAGGGTCTCGCGGCGCGAGGGATAACGTCACAGGAAGAAGGGGTTTGTTCCTTCTTTCTTTCTTAAATCTATTATCTTCTCTTTCCGACCCGTTGTAAAATGCAGTTGCCACTGTCTTACCCGTTGTGGTCCTATTATTCACGCTCTCTCTTCCTTCCATTGTATTTTCTTCTACATTCTCTTTTTCTTTTAAGATTTAATTTTTTTAAATAAATATTTATGATTTTTATTTCATGTAACTTAACAACAAATTATGATAATATTTTTAGTAATGTAATACAAAATGCGCTTTCTTATCTACTAACTTGAAGTCGAGAAAAAAAAAAAGATAATAGAAAGGAATGGTAGGAATGAATTTTGAAGACTGAGTAATATGTTTAATACATACATTTATTTTTTATGTAACGCAGCGTAAATAATATTATCTAACGCGTAAGCTATTAGTTCACATTCTATAATAGAATTTTTATTATAAATTTTACACAAATTATTTGCAGCATCGTATTGATTAGTAATACAATTTTGGAGTAAAAAAGTCACAAAATATTTAAATTTCTCATTAACACCAATGAGTATACTAACACAGTTCAAAGTATCCATGTTCGACACAATGTTCGAGTTCAAACATAAAAAGAATGATTTTTGGCTTCATGTGCAAGCATATATCATGCAATGATATTTTTACATTAATATTCATTACCAATTTTAACAAATTTCATAATAAAATCTTGACTCGTTAGAGAGGAGGAAACAGTTGATTTCACTAATCGCTCAAAATTTGCGCGTCTCTCCATGAACGTCTTCCATGTCGTATGAGATTTAAATAGTATAGTATTTACTATTTTTAATAATGTGACTTAGAAATTTACTAATTATAATATTGTTATGATTAATATTTTTAATAATAATCTAATAACACTAATTGTAATAATATTCTTTTTTATCAATGTAATACAAGCGCGCTTTCTTATTGACTAATTCAATACTACTACGAAGATATGAAGAAAAAGTAGCGAAGATACTAAAGATAAAATAATTTTAGAAGAAAAGAATATATATTTTAATATATATTTATTTATCATGTAATGCTGTATGTACAATATAACTTAAACCATAGACTATTATTCACATTCTATAACAGAATTTTTATCTATTCATTCTATAATAAATTTTGTATAAAGTGTTTGCAGCATCTTTTATTAGTAACATGGTACAATTTTGTCTTAAAAATGACACAAAATATTCGAATTCCTTACGAACATCGTGCGTATATACTCAGTTCATAGAATACATGTTCAACACATTGCTCAAGCTCAAATAACAAAAGCACAGTTGTTGATTTCATATACAAACATGAGCCATTTAATATTACTTTACATTATTCGTATATTTTAACAAGTTCCACATTTAGATTTTGAATCGGTGATGATAATAGAATTGTTGACTGCATTAATCGCTCGATATCTACACGCTTCTCGATGAACGGCTACTATGTAGCGTGAAATATGAATAACATGCGGTTGCCTCAAATATCACCAATCGCAATTTGCATATGAGATATAGATTCTACAATCCGATCCCAATGTCCAGAAATTTGTATGCTGTCAATGTCAATACATATTTCCTCATCAAGATATGAGGCATGTAGCGAGATTTCGAAGCTGTACTAGACGATGTTTGAGAAAATGCGTTTTGAAAAAGGAAATCATGTAAATAGATCTTACAAAAATACAATATACGTATAAACAAAATATTTTATAAAATTAAATGAACTTACTGTCTCTTGAACTCATCCTGTTGAATTAGAACATAATAGTCATGGCTTGAGATATTATATTTTCTCGGAGAACTTACAATTAGCAATAGCTGTCTGAACTTTGTTGAAGCTCTCTGAACGACTAATGTAGTAATGTTGCCTGGAACTCTTCTTTTAAACAGTGTTCCACATTTTTTTTACATACCCTAAAATGGAGGGGATTTTTTAAATATACATTATACTTTGAAAAACAATTGCGACGTAGTAGAAGGATACCAAAATGATATATATCATAAGAATGCACTCTAACGATATCGAATCTCTTTTATCTAAGGAATCGGCGCCAACGACAATAAAGTCTGTCTGCTCCTATTCGCTTGCCAAAAATTTGAATTTCGGGAAAAAAAATTAAAACCTATTTAAAAAGAAATCTTATATTTTATTTTTTTAAACTTGATACATTTCTTTCAGACATTGCGCGACCACCGATATATTTTAAAACACATTTTGTAACGCCCAATTCTTAACATATTTTCCACATCGTATAATACTAGTAATATCCAGATTAGAATTGATATGTTTGTAATCAGCATTCAGGATCTCAATGATCAAGTCGTTGCTATTGATATCTGCCATCTATTCGCGTCTTTTAAATTCTTTAACGTATATGAGAATCTTATTGTCATCATTCTCTTCCACACCAATTACAGCCATTGTAATGAAGCCTTTCATCATGCTTCATACAGAATCATCCTGTCTTCCCATTGCAATCCATAGTGCACTCAGCCAGGAAGCACAGTCCTTTTCGGATTTTGTCAAGAAATTCTATCGCATGGGACATGCGAAAATAAAAATGTTATGAGAGAGTGATTCCGTTTTTCAACACTATCACTTTCTTCACGATAAATTTCCTTCTAATGATAAATCCTTATACAAACAATCAAATTAGGCATGCATTAAGAAAATGTGTTTTTCCTTATGTCATTGTGTTTAACGATATTTCAAAAAGATTTTAATTCGATTCCAAAGGTGACACATATTCCTTTGAATATTGTAATATATTACTGGATGTATTATAAGTAGACAAAAATGAAGATTTACTAACAATATTGTTATATTAAAGATTCTTTAAATTAATGTTTTATAAATACGTAAGCTATGATGTAATTTTTTATTATTGAATGCAAAAAAGATTATAACATGACTTCTCTCAACGCGATCTGAGTTTCTTTCATTTAATCCAAAGAATTTGTTATCTATATTTTATCTATATTTTAACATCTATATTTTAACATAATAAATTTAATAAATTTAAAATAAATTTAAATTTCACATTAAAAATATATACAAAGTATGTAGCAATTTAATTTTAATTCTATTATAATTGCTCTCTGTCTCATTATTGCGATCAATAACAAACTTTCTACAAATACAACGGTAAATTCCCGACATTAGCTACAGTTTTTAAATTTATTTCATATAATTAAACGTTATTAATTTAATTCTTTTTTCTTATACATTTATCTTTATAATATTTAAGTAGTAATAAAAATTTTATTATAGAATATGAATAAATAGTTCACGCTTTAAATAATATCGAAAATGCTACATTACATGAAAATAGATGAATACGTGATTAATAATTTGCGTGTGTGAACTATTTTCATATTTCGGTCTTCAGTGTACGATTGAACGATTCGACGATTGTCTGTTCGAAAAAAAAGAAAAGTTCAGAAATATGATAAGATTTAGCAAATTGAGGTTGAAGTTTCTGGGAATCCACTGTGTATAGGGTTAAAAGTGGTGCGATAGACCTTCGATAACGGTTCGATAGTGTTTGACATTGATTCGAAAGATGTTTTTGACAAGTTTGATAGACGTTCGATGTTGGTTTGATATACGTTTGTATACATTAATAATTGTCATAGATGTTTCGATTGTAGTTCATTAATACTATCAACATGTGTTAATGGATATACGACATAATAAAGATTTCTTTCGATTGATGATTTAAGTTTAACAGATAAAAATGCATAAGTTCTTCTCAGTGAGACGTCGATGTATGGCAGTTGTGACGAAGATCACATTAGACACGATTTTGCATAAGTATTGGGAGTACAAATTAGTTCGATCCGTTTCCCTAAAAATGGCTTCAGCTGTTGTGAATGGTTCATAGTGACAACTGATTTTGGCGGTTTCAGAGAGGTTAATCTGCTAATAATATTCAGTTTATATCGCTTTGAGTTTCATTCAAAAACCTCGATTTTTACTGTTTGAAATGTCGAATTTTGTGTTAGCCAAGCAGCATTTATGGGAGGTTTTGATTTTCTGTTTTAATTGGAAGAAAATACGGCTGAAGTCCATCGAATGCTTGTCGAAGTTTATAGTGACACCCTGATAAATCATGTAGGGAATGGTTTCGACGTTCAAGGATGGAGATTTCAGCGTTGAAGACAAGCGTCGCTCTGGACAGCCAAAAAAAATTCGAAGACAAAGAATTAGAGGCATTACTTGAAGATCAAAGTCAAGAGGAGCTTGCGGAATCATTAGGAGTAATTCAACAAGTTTCTGTACGATGGAAATGATTCAAAAACAAGGAAATTGGGTGTCTTATGAACTGAAACAGAGAGACGTTGAAAGGCGATTTTTCACTTACGAACAGCTGATTTAAAGACAACAGAGAAAAGGTTTTTTTTGTATCGGATTGTGACTGGAGATGAGAAGTGGATATTCTATGACAATCCCAAGAAGAAAAAATACTACGCTAAGCCTGGTCAATTGTCGAGGTCGTTGCCATCGACCTCAACATCACGGTCGAACATTCATGGTTCGAAGATCATGCTCTGTATCTGGTGGAACCAAAAGCGTCTTGTTTATTATGAGCTGAAACCTGGCGATTCCATTATGGGCGATCGGTATCGTTACTATAATTGATTCGTTTGAGTCGTGCATTGCGAGAAAAACGGCCGGAATACGAACAAGACATGATAAAGTTATTCTTCTTCGTGATAACGCTCGGCCTCATGTCGCTAAAGTCGTAAAAAAATATTTGGAAACGCTCATGGGATGTTTTACCGCACCCGCCATATTCTCCGGACATTGCTCCTTCTGATTACTGATTGTTCTGAAGGATACAGGCAAGTCACCGGTTCACTTTTTTCGCAGAAATCGAAAATTGGCTCCAAAATTGGATCGCCTCCAAAGACGAGTCATTTTTTCGAGATGGAATTCGAAAATTGCTTGAGAGATGGGAAAAAATAATAGGCAAATAATGGACAATACTTTAATTGATCTGTTCATTCATTTTGTTTTAAAATAAATGCATTTTTGAACACAAAAAAACGGACCGAACTAATTTGTACTCCTAATATAATATAAACATTTTTTTCTACGTAAAATCAATATGTCACATTTTGCGGTTAGATTACTTTGTTGAATACGTAGAAACACAATTTTGCAGTTTCTCATAAGCGTGCCGACTTTAGTAATACTTGTCGTCAATGATTATAAGTAAGTGAACATCCATTTGCTCAACAACTAGTGAGTGAATATCGTTTTTCAAGGGAAAGTGTATGAAATTATAATACATAATTTTATAATACTACTGCTTTTATAATACTACTGTTCCATCCATGCGTTTCAAGATTGAAAAGGACTTTATTGCGCAGTTTACAGAATTGTCTATGTACATATGTACATAGACAATTCACACCAAAATATTTAAGCAATAAGATTAGCTTTGATCGAATATAGAATTTCTTTTACTTTTAATTGATGGAGTTAAAAATTTATTTATCTAATTAAAGAAATTTTTTATACAGTTTATACGTTTATACAGTTTTTACGTGAATGTAATACATTATGTATTTTTGCAAAATCTATTTACATGATCTATTTCCTTTTTTTCAAAGCGCATTTTCTCAAACATCGTCTAGTCTTCGAAATCTCTCTACATACCTCTTGAGGAAATATGAGGAATATTGACATCGACACCATACAAATTTTTGGACATTGGGATCGGATTGTTATGAGGATCTATATCTCATATGCAAACTGTGATTAGTGATAATCGAGACAATTGCATGCCATATCTCATGCTACGGTAAACGTTCATCGAGAGGCGTGTAGATATCAAGCGATTAATGCAGTCAACAGTCCTATCATCATCACCGATTCAAGATCTAAATCTAATGTGGAACTTGTTAAAATATATGAATAATGTAAAGTTAACATTAAATGGCACATACAATATTTGTATATGAAACCAACAAAACCATGAAAAAGCTGTGCTTTTCTTGTTGGAACAATGTGTTGAACATGTATTCTATGAAATGAGTCAATATACGCACGATGTTAGTAAAAAATTCGAATATTTTGTGTTTTTAAGACAAAATTGTATTACTAATAAAAGTGATGCAAACACTATGTACAAAATTTGTTATGGAATAAATAGATAAAAATTCTCTTATAGAATGAACTAATAGTCTATAGTTTAGATTATATTATACATATAGCATTACATGATAAATAAATATGTTAAAATATATATTCTTTTCTTCTAAAATTATTTTATCTTTAGTATCTTCGTCACTTCTTCTTCGTAGTATTGAATTAGTCAATAAGAAAGCGCGCTTGGCCATTTGTATTACATTGTCAAAAAAGAATATTATTATAATTAGTGTTACTTATAGTATTATCATAATTGTTTTCTAAGTCGTATCATTAAAAATCATAAATACTATATCTGTTTAAGTCTCATACGACATGGAAGGCGTTCATCGAGAGACGTGTAAATCTTGATTAATGCAATTAACTGTTTCCTCCTCTCTAACGATTCAAGATTTTATTATGGAAACTTGTTAAAATTAGTAATGAATATTAATGTAAAAATATCATTGTATGGTACGTGCCTGCACATGAAGCCAAAAACCATTCTTTTCATGATTTGAATTCGAACATGGATACTTTAAATTGTGTCAGTATTCATGGTGTTAGTGAGAAATTTAAATTTTATTTTTGTGACTTTTTGATGCCAAAATTGTATTACTAATCAATGCGATGCTGCAAATACTTTATATAAAATTTATGATAAAAATTCTATTATAGAATGTGAATTAATAGCTTACGCATTAGATAATATTATACGCTGTGTTACATGAAAAATAAATGCACATATTAAACATATTACTCAGTCTTCAAAATGATTCATTCCTTTCTATTATCTTTTTTTTTCTCAACTCCAAGTTAGTAGATAAGAAAGCGCATTTTTTGTATTACATTACTAAAAATATTATCATAATTTGTTGCTAAGTTATATGAAATAAAAATTATAAATATTTTAAAAAATTAAATCTTAAAAAAAAAGAGAATGTAGGAAAGAATACAATGGAAGGAAGAGAGAGCGTGATAGGATCGCAACGGTTCCTACCTTATATGGATAGCACAGAGAGAACTGCATTCTACAATGTGGGTGAGAGAAGATAATAGGTTGAAGAGAGAAAGAAGGAACAAATTCTTTCCCCCTGTGATCCATCATCTCCCGCCGCGGGACCCTAACGTTTATGTGCACTTCCCCCTCCCTGACTCTTCACACGCACATACACACACATCCACACACATCCACACACGTACGCATACACGCACGCACACTCGTATACACACATATGCATACCCGCAAACACACCAATTATATTAATCTCGTTTAAATACTGTGAGCGATCAAATGCGTGGCAGCGGAACGAAAAGAGGAGGAGAAGTTTTTATTGAATCAGGAAGGGAATTAAAATATTTGACAGAGGTATAGGAGCAGAACTTAGTGGACCTATATATAGAGAAGAATTAGTAATCTTGGTAGAGGGTTAAAGAGAAATGATGTTCAGAGTTCAACTGAAGGAGATGTCGCAGATATAGAGGAGTATTGGAGCGAAAGAGAGAAAATACTAGACAGCACAGATGGAGAAAACGTTGCCAAATCTTAAGCTAGTCAGATCTCTAGTAATACGGAGATATATGGTCATATTTACGAATACAATAGGAAAATCGGAGACAAGAATTTTGGATACACTGTAGCAGATGTTGATTAAGAGCAGGAACGTAGACAACATCAGCGTAATCAAATAGAGAAATAACAAATAATTGAGAAGAGAAGAGTTTTTGAGAGCAGAAAAGGATGTGAAGAAAAGGACAACGAAGACATAAACAATCATAAACAGCTCGACACCAGACGACTACGTGTCACTCGAATGAAGAGTCAATATGGATTCCAAAAATCTTAATAAAGGAGAAGTGAAGAATTGAATAGACTTAAGAGAATCATCGAAGGACTGAATATGGGATAATAGTATTGAGAATCCGACAATCAGCAAGGATGATTTAGAAGGATTTACATGTAGGGCATTATTAGTGAATTCGATAGATTTTAAGCCTATTTAAAACAAAACAAGTTGTTAAAGTATCGAATGGGTGAAAGGATTTGAAAAGAATTACGTCATCTGCATACATTAAGAGCTCGGAGAACAGAGAAACATTAGATATATCAGAGACAAATATTAAAAATATTAAAGAGTAACAATTCGAAAATGGAATCATGAGGAACACCAGAGAGAACGAAACGAATAGAGGAAAAAAGAGGAAAAAGATTATATACGAGTACTTGATACGGCGGTTTGTAAGAAATGAGCAAATTAACGAGAGAATAGGATAACTTGACCGCATAACTTGAGTTTGACTAAAAGTAGGTCATGATTGACAGTATTGAAAGCCTTTATGAAGTCCAGCGCAACGATGGAAGTAAAACGATAATTGTCGAAATTACGAAGTACGACGTCAGAGACGTGAAGCACGTTTGTCGTCATGTTGTGAGATCGACGAAAATCAGACTGATAGGAGGGAAGAATTAAAATTTGAGATGAAGGCATTAAGTTATGAGAAGAGATACATTCAAGCAGCTTTGAGAGAAAAAGGGGGAGTGAGGTAGGATGAAAAGATAAAGGAGAAAAGAAATTATTAATTTTAGGAGTAGGAAGGACAATTGAGTGTTCAGGAAGAGGGCAAGATATTGTGAGAAAGGGAAAAATTTAACATAGAGAAGGGGATCAAGACATTGAGGAAGATAATAAATAAGAGCACAATAAGAGCATGCGACCGAGAGATCAAGAGGCCCAGCGAAAGACAAGCGAATGCACTTAAGAATATTATAGAGACTGGGAGTGATTGTAACAAAATTAAAGGTCGAGAAAACGTGAGGAAAGGAGGAAAAAAGGTAAATAAAAGAGTTAGAAGAATAAGACGAAAAAAGAGGATCAAGAAAATGATTATTCAGAAAGGAAAGCTGTTTAGACCGATAGCTGTTCGATGGTCGTTCGATATGTTTAATTGCGTTTCAATACGAAGAGCTGCAACAGATAAAAATGCTGAGATGGTGGAATCTTTTGAGTGTGATGTCTTCTCGTAGAGTTTAGACTGACACGTACACTCTTATTCCGAAGCATTGTACTTTTGTTGCTGATATATCGATTACGGTGATGATTTAATTATAACTGATGATCTAATTATATATCTGATAAAATGCTGAAGCTTTTTCTTGGAATCTTTTGGATGCGAGATATACTTTTCAACTATAAACTTTTGCACGTGATACTATACTTGATCGGAGATTCTTTTTCAAAATGATATCACACTATCACGTACATTTTTAATATAAATTTTCGCACAGTCTCCACAGTCTGTCAGTTTGCTTGTCAAGCTTGTCTGTCAGTAAATTTGTCTTTAAAATGGCGAATATTAATTTATAAAGATTTAGACAACTTCATTTATAAAGATTTTGCGTTTCGCGGGTTTCCTCCGTATTCAGATTTATTTTTGGAATGCCAATATTTCGTGAACTTTGCAGATCACTTCATCAAGACGAGGAGTTATCTGAGCTGAACTGTTCTCCGGGTCGTTCCTTTTATATTACGCTACTTGTTGGAGTGGGGGGAAAGAAGAGAATTGTGTGTGGGGGGAGAAATTGGTGGGAAAAATTGGTCAGTCTTCATGTCAGTCTTCAACAACCAGGAGAATGGTTTTCCATATTTTATTTATGCTGTAGTCATTATCTCTATTTAGATTGTTAGGATGTTTTTGTATCTCTATGACTTCTCTACTTTCTTGGAAAATAATGTTGGCTATTGTGATCGTTTTGTCAAACAATATTCTGTTTCGATGTTATATTCTGATAATGCTTACATAACATGTTTTAGCCTGACATCACATTGGTGTTTTTTTATAGTAGGTTGACCATTCCGGCTTCTTCAATGTATGCTTGCCCGCAGGAACAAGTTATTTAGTGTCAACTCCTGCGAAACTGAGTGGAGGTCTTGGATCTTTAGAATTTCTTAAGATTTGTCTTATCTTTTTGGATGGTTTGAAGATAGTTCGGATATTATGTTTGTTTAATATCCTGTCAATCCGATCTTGTTCTTTTGACATATGGAAAATGGATAGAATCTTTTCGTCTGGTTATGTGTCAGAGACCATTGTCTTGTTTGCATGTTTATTGATTGTTTTGACTATGTCTTTTCTGTCATGTCCGTTTTTCTGTAAAGTTAGTTTTAAGTGATTGAATTCTGTCTGTAGATGTTCTTCGTCAGAGAAATCTCTGGTGAAAGCTCTATGTGAATTGATTACATACCGTTTTTGTGCTAAATGGTGCTGCAACTTGGCATGTAGGTATCTATCTATGTGTAATAGTTTTCTGTATACTTGATGGCCTAAGATACCATCAGCTTCTTAGAGGCAAGAACATCTAGAAAGCGGAGTTTTTCGTTTTCGTCTATGCCACATAGTGGATATTTAGATATTGATTATTGAGGAGATTGTTAATTTACGGAGTTCGGCTCTGCCGAACTGTATCTCCATATCACGAATGTGTCGTCTACATAACGGAACTAAACTTCTGATTTTTCTGAGGGCCTCTTTCTCAAACTGCTCCATGAATATGTTGGCAATTGCAGAAGAAATAGGAGATCTCATTGCCGCTCTTGCAGTTTGTTCATAAAATTAGTTGTTATAGAAGAAGTAAGTGGTTATTAAATAGTGTTCTATTAGTCGGATGAAATCGAAGGGGACTTCATATGAGGCCTTCATTATGTTTAATGTCTCTTTTATTGGGATTTGTGTGAAAAGGGATTCTACGTCGAAACTTACAAGCAGGTCTGTAGGACGTAATCGGATTTTTTGGACCTTTTATATGAAGTCCGTTGAGTTAATTATCTGATTCGGATTTTCCAGTCAGGGTAGTGTTTGAGCTTGGAAACGGGATAAGTTGTATGTCGGGGAGTGTATGACGCTGACAATCAGTCTGAGGGGCATGTTTGGTTTGTGTATTTTTGGTAGTCCGTATAGTCTTAGTGGGACAAGATTTGTAGATTTTAATGTTGATTTGGTTTTACTGGGAATGTTGCTTTTTTCCATCAGGATCTTGGTGTTCTGTGCGATTGTATTAGTTGAATCTTTGTCAATCTTTTTGTATATTTTTGTATATTTTGTCCGAGAGAAGATTCTTCATCTTTTTCTTATAGTCTGACGTGTTCATGACTACTATCGTATTATCTTTATTGGCTGAAAGCACGATGATGTCTGTGTTCCTGTTCAAGTTTTGGAATCCCAAATGGAGGGCCAATCGCTCTTGTTTAGTGATTGGTGGAGGGGGCTTTGAAAAGGATATTGGTTACCTATCTATTATCTGAATATTATCTGCTTATTCTGATGGAAGTTGGTAGATGGTTGACTTTATTTGGCTGATAATCTCTTTCTTTTGAATCTTTCTAGATGCTACTGCGGAGTTAGATCCTTTAATAAACACAAATATAGTGTCTTGAGACAGGTTTTTGTTGGATAGGTTCTTGATGTTAAGTAGAGAGAGTGTGGATTTTTGTGAGGAACAATGTTTATTTCTGTTCCTGTCTTTTAGAGGATTGTGTGTGGATCTTCATGGCTTGTCCATATATAATATGATCTAGAGTTTTACAGATATCATGCTGCAACGTGGCGGATAGGAGCAGGTGGAACTTAAAGGGAAATCTGGACTATTTGTAACTTAGTGAAATGGATACGATCTTTGATAAGAATGCGATTGCTTTTATGAAGGATTTTTGGATTGTGAGTAGATGGTCCTTCAGTTATAGGAACTTTGGAATGATGTTATTATCCCTGCATTTCAGGAATACCAAGTTTGATAGTTTCTTGACTAGGGAAGACCTGAGTTTGCTGAAAGTGTTTACTTTAGCAAAGATACTCTCCTCGTAGAGGCATTTGATAATATTCTTGATATTATTCTCTTTCTTAATATTCGCTTCCACAGATACTTTCTATATAAAGATTAGAGCGTTTTGTGGGTTTTCTCCATGTCTAAATCCATTTTTGAAATGCCAACGTTTTGTGAAGTGCAGTCCACTTCATCAGGACGAGAAATAGCTTGATATTGAGCTGTTCCTCCGAGCCGTTCATTTTATATTACGCTTGTTGGAGTGGTGGGAGGAAAGAAGAGAATTGTGGGTGTGGAGGAAGGAAGAGGTGGAGGAAATTAGTCAGTCTTCAATAATCGGAAGAATGGTTTTCCATATTTTATTTATGTTGTAGCCTTATCTCTATTTAGACTATTGGGATGTTTTTGTATCTCTATGGCTTCTCTATATTTTCTTGAAAATTATGATATAATGGCTATTGTAATCGTTTCGTAAAACAGTATTTGATATCTTATTTCGATGTTCTAATAATACTGATTGCGTGCCGTATTTTAGCCTGATGATCGGAGTAATTGAAAAGCCGCGATCATCGAAGGCCTTCGCGCTGAGCGCTCAGCAATGAGGAAATAATTCGGTTCCTTGGATATCCAAAACTAACTGTTTATGACAAATCTGTTTGTGGCTTATAAATATACGGCTTTAAAACAGTCCAACGAAGGTTCCAGTATGCTAACGAGGAAGAGTCACTCGAAAGAACGTATTGCGAGAACCCTCGTTGAAAGGCTTGAGCGTCGATTTCGGATGATTCAGGACAATCGTTTCGAAAATCCAGACAAATCAAACAATTTCTTTAAACAAAATGTTTTTAATTAAAAATTAAATATTATTACAAAAAATCTTTTTATATGACACTTGGGAAATCCCTGTAGAGCACAATTATTCGATATATCCCTCATTAGCTTGGATAATGATCTCTATTCTCGGTTTAAAGCGTTCGCTTGCACACTGTAACGCTATCCATGCCGATGAAAGCTGCCTCAATAGCAGTCCTTCATCACATTGGGATGTCCAGACTTGTTTGTAGCCCTTTCAACTACGCTCCATACATAGTAATCCAAAGGATTTAAATCTGGTCTATTGGGAGGCCAGAATTCCTTTGACCAAATCCGACGTTTGAACATACAGACGTTGTCTGAGAGCCAATTTTGAATCACATGACTTGTATAAGCCGGTGCACGTCCTGCTGAAAAACATAGCTTTCCGGACGACACAATTTTCATCTATGACTTCACTACATCCATCAGAACGCACAAATATATTTCTTTTGTGACAATTTCCCCTTTTTTAAAAAATGTGGCATAGTATCCCTCATTGGACACAACACCTAGCATGTGAATATTGGCTGAAAACTTCTGGCAACAATAGGAACAATCCTCGAAATTGTAAGCGAGTCATTCCCGTTGATTTTGGCAATAGTAAATTTTTTTCATCAGAGACCTGATTTGTCCCAACGCTTCGTTTTTCAAAAATAGTAACAGATTGCAGCAAGCAACTTGGCTTGTCCTGGCAGTCTCAGAAAGCATGTCGTATCTTTAATATGTATTTGTATCGAAGGTCCTCTTCGGCAGTTCGACGCATTGTTAGCTTGTTTACACCAACAATCGAATCTAGAAACTAAATCGATGAATCAATAATAAGATGTATTGTTAGTAGGGAACCTCAGTGTAGTACTGTGATCCTCTGTTAAATCGGAAAGCAGGGGAATCTTAATAAGAAGAATTTCAGTAATCTTTTCACGAAGCGAGATATTAATTGCATGAAGTGAACAAGCCTAATAGAAATAAAGCGACGCTCTTTCTCGCGAAGTGAGAATATTAATAATTAATTGTTAATGTTGATCAGTTAGGTTAGGAAATTTGTCATTCAATGCGATATGAGTTATGCGCTATAGTAATAAGGTCTATTCACCCATGCACTTTCTCTTTTCAAGGCCAAATATCTCCTCATCAACCTATCTCATTTTATTAAGACCAAATATAATATATATCTATCTCATTTCAAGTACAAAAATATTTGAGGATTTGTTGTCACGTGAACAAATCTATATTTATATCTATATTCTATGACTGGATGCGAATACAAGGCCGATATTCATATACTACGTTTGCACAGCATACTTTAAGATGCATTCACATGCAAGCGTCAGCAAAAATAGCAATCAATTAACGAGGCGATTTTTACAGTGGTGTAAGAAATATTTTTTATATCACTGCCCCTATTGCCCGGTAAATACACTTTTAGAGATTTAATTGATTGACGCAAATTATGTTTGCGCAAGTTACGCTGCATGTGAAAGCAGCAATAGGGTACGGTCGAGTTACTGCTACAAATGCTTCGAAACGTTTTTTTATTTTATTATTTATCAATTAGTGAAATTCTTTCTTCTGATTGGTTAATCAAATGCTTCGAAGCATTCGTAGCGGCAACTCGACCGCACCCTATGGCTGTTTTCACATGCAGCGTAACTTGTGCAAACATAATTTGCGTCAACCAATTAAATCGTTTCATTAGAATAATACGTAATAGATTACACATACGGCCAATATAAATGCTCTCTAAATCGAAATGGCGATCAAAATAGGCAATAGAAAGACTGTTGGAATTTTGGCTTAGACACTAACGAGATACTATTAAAAATCGGCCCTTGGCAAATTTTCATATGACTATCAATGGGCCCAGGGGTTCAGAAATAATTGAAGAATGATGACGTTACCGAAACAAAAATTTAAATGATAATTAACATAAATATTTTAATAATTTATTATTAATAAAAAAATCGAGTATTATTAAGTTTTAAACATATACACATATTTAGAATACAAGATGTATCATTTTGATAGCAATAATAATATTGGAAACAACTAATCAAATTTTGTTCTCTATGCACCTTCTTGCATAGCGCTGACATATTGGAATAGCCAACTAAATTTTGCTCTTGCACAATTCACTCTCCTACTGCGCATCCTCGAGCATGATAGACTGTTTTGTCTTCTTATATCATGAGTATATCTAGAGTTTTAGGCTGGTATTCATAGTCGAATCTTATTTCGAGACGATTAAGTAATGTCTTAAGATGCTAATGCAGCTTTCTGATTGGTTCGTGACTTCTTAAGACTGTACTTAAGGGACTGGTCTTGAATATAAGATCTGACTATGAATATCGGCCTTACACTTAACCAATGCTGAACACCATTGTTGGTGGGTAGTTGAGTTTGTTTATAGAAGTTTATAGAGATTAAATCTCTATGAAATTAAAAAAAATAAAAATTGTGTAAAATTGCTTAAAGTTTGTTGCAGTATTATATTGCTTAATACAAATTTGGCAGTGTAAGAAAATATAAAGTGTATATGTAAAGTCTATACAGTATTAAAATAAAAAACAAAACGATTATTAAAACTTCATGAAAAAGGTTAGAAAAAATTGGTCACATAGCTTGGCTTCTAATTGGATGCAATTTGTTCACTTTGCTATTCTCTTCCTGAGAGCAGAAATGTCCGGGACGATTTACATCGCGATTAACGCTATCAGTCGACGGCGAACTAGCACGATAAGTAGCTACACACTTAAACAAAAGTTGTCTGTCACACAGACTGATGATAAATCGTCCATAGATTTATAGAAGATTGCATTATGTTATCCCTTCCATCATAAGACTATCTGCAATACCCGTCAAAACGCGTGACAATTCTGTCACTTCGCTCTTCATGTGCCAAGCGACTGCGAGCAATGGGCACTATGGCGGCAAGTGAATATACGCCCTTATTCGGAGATTTTTAATAAAGTGAAAACGATACAAATTTTTAAATCAGTTAAGTCCGCTCTGCCCGTCTATGAGAAGTGAAATGGTTATTCTGGGACACTTTGATTGAATTATTTATACACATCACAAGGTATTTTGAACTTTTAAAAGCTTGAAATAATTATTTAAAAAAAAAGACTCCCGACTACTGCCATACCATTTAACAAAAAGTTTAACCAAAAAAGAAAAAAATTTTTTAAATATAAATTTTTTAAATATAAA
>NW_017259588.1:285661-308408 GCF_001594045.1 Atta colombica
TTATTGAAATTAATATAATATTATTAAATACTAATCAAATGTATAATAATAAGAACAATATTATAAAAGATTTAAATTACAAATTAAAAGCAGTTACTGAAAATTTTTTTAATTTCACAATAAAATTTTTTATTTATGCTGTTATATTAATTGCACATTTTGAAAAAGCAGTCAGTAGACGCCACGCTAAAATTTTCTTATTTAAAGAATTTATAATTTTCCTATTTTCTCACTAAATATGTTTGTTGCATTTTTTTACATTTGGCATAGCAGCAGTCTCCCGACTGCTTTTTCAAAATGTGCAATTAATGTAACAGCATAAATAAAAAATTTTATTGTGAAATTTAAAAAATTTTCAGTAACTACTTTTAATTTGTAATTTAAACCTTTTATGATATTGTTCTTATTATTACATTTGATTAGTATTTAAAATATTAAAAGGAATAGAAGGAAATCGTTTAAATTTCTTGGATTCAAGCTTAATAAAAAAAGATAATTATGAAATCTATGATTATCAAAAACCTACGTCTTTTTCAGAAGTTTCAGAAGTTTCAGAAGTTCAGAGTTTTTAAATTATTTTTCAAAACATCCCATAGTTCAAAAAGAAGGCATTATCTTAGAATTAACTGATAGAATTCTTCATCTTTCACTAATTTTTCAACAAAAGAATTTCGATAAAGAATAAGAATATTATTTAACAATTATTATTCATTACATATTATCTATTATCAACAAGAGATTATGAAAAAAATTTACTCAATTTAACAATAATTATAATAGCAATTCTAGTAATAATATACAGAATTCAAATAATAATAATGAAATTAAAAGAAGAAGATTTTTCATATCTAGCATCTGAAAAAATAAAAAAATTTTTTAATAAAGAATAAGATTAATTCTTCTATATTATAAGGCATCTATATTATATTATTAGGTGTACAACTTTGTTTCCGCCGTTTTCCTATAGATGGCTTTAGCGGTAAGTGATGGTCGAAATAAATAGATCATAGACGTCATACAATAAACTTGGTCATCTGTCAACATAACCCCACAGAAACATTAGTCGATTTGTGTCTGCATCATAAAGTTATTCTCGATTGAAAATGTCTGTGAAGAAATCTGCGGCTGAGGCTCATTGAATGCTCTCAAATATTTATGGTGAGGCTATTAGTGAAAGAACGTGTCGTGAGTGGTTTCAACGCTTCAAGAACGGTGATTTTGACGTCGAAGACCGGCATAGCGGTGGAAGAGAGAAGGTTTTCGAAGATGCAGAATTGGAGGCATTACTTGAGCAAGACTCGTATCAAAATCAAGAAGAATTGGCACGATCATTGGGAATGACTAAACGCCTCAAAGCCATGGGAATGATTCAGAAGCAAGGAAATTGGGTGCCGTACGAATTGAAGTCGAGAGATGTTGAACGGCGTTTGTTTGCTTGTGAACAGCTGCTTGAAAGGCAAAGACGAAAGGGATTTCTGCATCGCATTGTGATTGGGGACGAAAAATGGGTTCATTACGATAATCCCAAGCGCAGAAAATCATGGGAAGTTCCCGGCCATATTTCCACGTCAACGGCCAAACCGGCTCCAAGGTCATGCTCTGTATTTGGTGGGACCAGCTCGACGTAATGTATTATGAACTGTTAAAACCGACTGAAACAATCATAGGCGATCGGTATCGAACGCAATTGATGCGTTTGAGTCAAGCATTGAAAGACAATACAACGAGAGACACGATAAAGTGATTTTGCAGCATGCTCGACCCCATGTTGCGAAAGTGGTCATGACATACTTGGAAACGTTGAAATGGGAAGTCTTATCCCACCCGCCGTATTCTCCAGATGTTGCTCCCTCTGACTATCACTTGTTTCGATCAATGGCACACGGCCTGGCTGACCAGCACTTCCGGTCTTATGAAGAAGTAAAAAATTGGATCGATTCGTGGATAGTCTCAAAAGATGATCAGTTTTTTCGACGCGGGATTCGTACGCTACCCGAAAGATGGGAGAAAGTAGTGGCCAGCGATGGACAATACTTTGAATCATAAATGTATAACCAGTTTTTTACAATAAAGCCTCGAATTTCGGAAAAAAAACGGCGGAAGCAAAGTTGTATACCTAATATAAGGGCATAAATAAAAAAGAAAGGGGATAACTACTCTTGAATTCCGGTGTCCAATCTGTCAGAAATCTAATAAAGTCCGATGCAATCCGGTGAAGTCCAATGAAGTCCGGTAAAGTCGGATGAATTCATGAATTCCGATGAATTCCAATGAATTCTGATGAAATTAGATAAATTCCAGATTAAGTCTGATGAAGTCCAATTTTGGTGAATTCCAATGAATTCCGGTGAAGTCCGATGAAATCGGATAAATTCCAGATGAAGTCCGATGAATTCATGAATTCGGATGAAGTCCGAAGTCCAGATGTATATCTATTTTTTGCTTACCTCCTCGGAAAAAAGTAATCCGAATTCAGAAAGATGATTTGATAAATCTTGACAAAAGGGGACTCAGGTCCGATGACCTTGATCTTGACATATATTGTCATGATTTTGAGTGATCTTAAACAAATTTCAGCTATCGCTCGCTGTTCGTTATAAAATTATTAACAGTCAAAGTTTAGTAATTATTTCTCTGCTTATTATTATTCACTACATATTATCTATTATCAACAAGAGAATATGAAAAAAATTTACTCAATTTAACAATAATTATAATAACAATTCTAGTAATAATATACAGAATTCAAATAATAATAATGAAATTAAAAGAAGAAGATTTTTGCCTTTCATATCTAGCATCCCTAAAAAATAAAAAAAATTTTTTAATAAAGAATAATGAAGATTCAGCTCTTAGGCAAGAAAATATAAAATATTGAAAAAATGAAACATTATTATCTTACAGATTAATTATTTATTGGATATAATTTACTCATGATTTCAAAAATGTATCTATACGCTCATTAAATGTATACAGTCTTTTGAACAAATATATTCTCCTATGTAATATTCATAATGATATTCCCGAGTATCAAAACGTGGGATATTAGCTTGCAAGTCTTTCTATAATCTTTCGATATTTTGCGTATGAACTCCAAAGCACTGATGAAACTGATAGAATTTACAAGAGCAAGATAATAAGAAATGAATTTGAAATAATGTCAACATAAACGCGCAATGTGTTTAGACTTCTATCCGACCTCTCCCTGTGCTCCGAGAAAAGTCATTTCGCGTTAAAAAAATCTAATCCTAACTCAACCCATTTTTTGATGCTAGGTGACCCTCATTTCGCATGGAAGGTTGTAAATCCATGTCATTTTGCATTAAAAAAATCTAATCTTAACTCAACCCATTTTTTGATGCGAGATGACTCTCATTTCGTATGGAAGGTTGTAAATCTAGTAGAATTTTGCTTCTTGAATGTACACAACTTTCCACGAAAAATAAAAAATGAGCTGAATTAGATTTTTTTAACATGAAACAACTTTCATTTCATTTAATCCAGAGAAATAATTACTAACTTTGACTGTTAATAACTTTTTAACGAACAGCGAGCAGTAGCTAAAATTTGTTCACGGTCATCTGGATCTCCTTTTGTCAAGATTTGCTAACGATTTTCCTACTAGCATATAATAATAATAAAGTTTATAAAATAAATTGTAAAAATTGTGACGCATCATATGTGAGACAAACGGGAAAAATCCTTAAGATATATATCAATGAATATAAAAATCAAATTGATTGGAATCAGATGTATAAACTTAAATCCGCTGTTTTTTAGTCAAAAAAACACTTTTTTTTTCTAGGAAACAAAAAGAAATTTATTTAAAGTACTTGCCCTCGCTAATTATACATTTTTCCCATCTTTCGGGCAATTTGTGTATACCACACCAAAAAAATTCTTCAAATTCTTTAAGGCAAATCACTCATCAAGCTATTTTCGGAAGAAATGGACGTCTTCGTAAGAATCGAAATGCCGCTCAGCGAGCGCGTGGCCCATCGACGAAAACAGGTAACAGAAGGTGCCAGATCTGGTGAATAAGCGGGATGGGGTAGCACTTCCCAGTTGAATGTCTCCAAGTAGTTTTGGACGTTGACGTGTGCGATAGTGCGATGTCGTGAAGGAAAATCAGCTTGTCATTTCCGATAATGCGGCCTTTTTTTCACGCAGAGCACAGTACAATTTGATTAGTTGTTGGTGATAGCGGTGAGCATTAACAGTTTCGACACCCTCCTGATCCTACCAAACGCACAGCATCATCTTCCGTCCGAAGTGATTTGGTCTTGAGGAAGATGTTGCTGGTTGGGCGGGATCAACCCAAGATTTTTTGCGTTTAGGATTCTGAAAATAGATCCACTTTTCATCGCCTGTCACAATCCGGTGCAGGAACGACTTTCTTTTTTATCTGGCAAGCAGAATTTGGCATGTGTTTTGGCGTCGCTCCATCTGCCTATCGTTCAGTTCATGCGGCACCCATTTTCCGAACCTTCCTCATGGCATGTATCCGCATGGAAATGACTGCTTGAGAAACACCTAATTGCTCGGCAAGCATTTTTTGCGATTGGGTATCGTCTTCGTCCAAAAGAGCTTGTAATTGAAAGGCTCCTCAACCTTCCTGGGCCAATTTTCACGCTTGTCACTCAGGTCAAAATTGTCGTCATTGAACTGGCGAAACCAATCTCTGCACGTTGTTTCCGATAAAGCATTGTCGCCATAGGTCTCCACAAACATTCAATGCGATTCGGCAGCCAATTTCTTCAAATTGAAACAGAAAAACAAAGCTTCCCGCATATGCTTTTTTTTTAGCAAAAAATTAAACATGATTACGAAAGAAAAAATGTATGTTGTTGTATGAAATTGCTGATGATGTGCACTGGTTAATGTATGACAGATGTCAAACACATAAAAAAAAGTGTGTTGTGTGCCCAAACTTACTTTGTAACGCTCACTAATGCCATCTATGAGCAAACAGCGGATTTAAGCTTATACACTTATTGTTCTGTAAATAAACAAAATATTTTGGATTAAAACTCTTGACATTATTTAAATTTTTGTGTATAAAAATTAATAATTACAAGCATACATATAATTAACCAGCTTGGCTCATCAGCTCTTCTTTTAATTAATGTTATTGTTAACAAGATATATTGTTTTCTTATTTTTTAAACACTTAATTTTTGCGTCGCAGTGAAACTTATATTTGCATTTTAAATACTTAAAATATTTATACAAAAAAAAGTTTAGATTAATTTTGTCATTATATGCTTTTTAGAAAAAAACAAATTTTAGTATTGTAATAAGAAAATAATAACAAATAAAGTAAATAAACTGTAAAAATGTGTTTAAAAATACAACTTAATTCGTATATTTACAGCTATTTAAAATATAAATACAACCATAATGTTAATACTTTTAAGCGAAATAAACATCACGCGCATGTAAGATTGCAGAGATGAATATTTCTGATGCAATCAATTTTTGAATGTAGCACGATTATATGAATCAAATATCGATTTAATTGGAGTTGAAAAGTAAATGTATTACCCCCAGAAAAGTGGACGTATTATCGTCAGAGCTATGTAGTTTACATTCACTTTGTCAGGAGACAGTAATGTAGCATTTTACAGATTTTGGGCTGGCATGCTCCTCTCTCAGGTTTCTCTCTAATAATACTTATATCTATATTTTATTTTATACTTACATTTACATTTTATCTAAATTTTCGTGCAATGGACTGATATTATTGGAGAATTCCTTCAATTCTCTTCAATTCTTGTTCCATCTACACTTAATGGTAACAACTACAGACAATTTTTGAAAACGCAACTCCCTCTAATATTAGAATATGTTCACACAGATACGCAATGAAATATGATTCATGCATAATAGAGCTCCAGCACATTTTAGCCGCACTGCTCGAGAGTTCCTGAATAATAATAAATCAATAAATAGATTGGTAGAGAAGGGCCTATTGCTTGGCAGCACGTTCTCCCGATTTGAATCCTTTGGACTTTTATTTATGGGAATATTTTAAGACCCTCGTGTATGATACTACTATTCCGATTGTGGAAGTACTCCGAAATTGTACCGCTTCGTGTGAAAAAATATGAAATACTCCGAGAATTTTTGAACGTCTTCTACAATCCTTGCGACATCGATACGAAACTTGCGTCGAAATGTAAAATAAAATATAAATATAAGTATAAAATAAAATATAGGAATAAATATAAAATAAAAAAAGGTTTATAACTTGAAAAGAAAACGGTTCCAAACCCATGTTTATACTGTTTGACTTTTTTTTATCCTTACAATGAGTTGAATATGCTCTTAAATTTAACCGACTATTTTTGAAATACTCTATACATATAAGTATCAAATAACACATAGGAACGTAAATAAGATAACGTTAAGGTGAAAGTCTAAGACAAAAAACAAAAACACATAGCACGAGAATAATATATTACATATGAAATGAAAAAAGTAGCGGCCGGCGACATACAGTTAAAAATGCAGTATGATAGACGCATGAAATAGAAATATACATATAAAGCAAATAATATTATAGTATAAAATAAATTGATCAAAGTTATCTCTGAGCTAATCGCTCAAAGAAATGCTCTTGTGAATTTGGCGCCCAATTTTATCAAAAATGAAAAAACCGTATTGTGTTTGTACTTCGTTTGTACTTGTTTATACCGATCATTATTTCGTTTGTACCTCAAACAGTTAACCAAAAAGTGAAAAATAAAATGGCCATCGCGCAATTTTAAGATTTCTTAATTTTATTTATACTATTCTAAAGAGAATCATTTGTACTTCTTTTATTTTTAATTGTATCTCAAAGGATTCGAAAGTACAGCGTTTTTCAATTTTTGCTCAATCCCTATATAGCAAACTTAGTCAATTTTCCAGATATCGAAACGAGACCAACGACAATCATTTGTAAGTTCGCTATATAGAGATTGCGCAAAAATTGAAAAACGTATCTCCGAACCCTTTGAGGTAAAAACGAAAATAAAAGAAGTACAAACGGGTACAAACGATTCTCTTTTGAATGCCGTTGATCGCATCTCGATTTTAAAAATGGATAATTTTTCAATTTGGCGATTGCGCAAAAATTAAAAAGCACTGTATTTTTCTTTGAGTTACAAAACGAAAATAAAAGATGTACAAACGGGTACAAACGAAGTACAAACGCGCTATGGTGTTAATTTTTATTTTTGATAAAGTTGGGCGTCAGCATTCACATCGGTTGCCATTGGACATCCCCTACATCAGCAACGCACGATGATGGTGTTTAGAGAAGTACTTACGAAGCAAAGAATTATTCAGATGTTATAAAAAATTGCACTAGTACGAAATACTTTGCACAAGTATTAGGTGTACAACTTTGCTTCCGCCGTTTTTTTTCCAAAATTCGAGGCTTTATTGTAAAAAATTGTTTATACATTTATTCAAAGTATTGTCCATCGCTGGCCACTACTTTCTCCCATCTTTCGGGTAGCGTACGAATCCCGCGTCGAAAAAACTGGTCATCTTTTGAGGCTATCCACGAATCGATACAATTTTTTACTTCTTCATAAGAGCGGAAGTGCTGGTCAGCCAGGCCGTGTGCCATTGATCGAAACAAGTGATAGTCAGAGGGAGCAATGTCTGGATAATACGGCGGGTGGGGTAGGACTTCCCATTTCAATGTTTCCAAGTATGTGACCACTTTCGCAACATGGGGTCGAGCATTGTCATGCTGCAAAATCACTTTATCGTGTCTCTCGTTGTATTGCGGCCGTTTATCTTTCAATGCTCGGCTCAAACGCATCAATTGCGTTCGATCCCGATCGCCTGTGATTGTTTCAGTCGGGTTTAACAGTTCATAATACGCTACGCCGAGCTGGGTCCACCAAATACAGAGCATGACCTTGGACGTCAAAATCACCGTTCTTGAAGCGTTGGAACCACTCACGACACGTTCTTTCACTAATAGCGGCCGCACCATAAGTATTTGAGAGCATTCGATGAGCCTCAGCCGCAGATTTCTTCACATTGAAGCAAAAAATTAAAACCTCCCGCAAATGACGAGAATTTGACTCGTAAACTGACATTTTCAATCGAGAATAACTTTATGATGCAGACACAAATCGACTAATGTTTCTATGGGGTTATATTGACAGATGCCCAAGTTTATTGTATGACGTCTATGATCTATTTATTTCGACCACTTACCGCTAAAGCAATCTACAGGAAAACGGCGGAAGCAAAGTTATACACCTAATAACAATGCGAAATAAGAAATAACGAACAGAATATTTACACTTCGAAATTACGATTCCAAAACCGCGAGAGCGGCAGACAGAAATGTTTACAATACGACGAGTTGCGACTGATTCCAGTTTATCGTAGTGATAAAATAATACCACTTCGAATATTATTCTTTAATTTGATACAAAAGCTTTTTCTTTAGATTCATGTATTTTTAGCACTCATTTACTTTTTTAATTTTGTATTGATTATGTATATATACATGAAAATAATTTAAAGCATTTCTAATTACAGTATCTATACACATCCTGTTCTTACTTTACTGCAGTACGCATCATGGTTAATAAAAGTACTATGGACTGAATTACAAAGAAATTCTTAAAATATAATATGGCGTAAACTTATTCAGATTGCACATTATGTAAGTATTGAATAAAATATTCATAGCATTGAAAATTATGTAGTAAAATTGAAAAATTGAGTTTTCGCGAATGTTGTATATGTTAAAGCGTTGTATATATTCTAAAATGTATATACATTCATTATTACTATATATACATTTCATAATTATATACATTTTATTATTTAATTTTGCAACTTCTTAATTTTATATAGAGTGTTTCCTCCAACTAATCATCTAAAAGATCTCCGTTGTTTTTAATGGTATAAGTAAATATCAAAGGAAAAGTTATTCTTTTTCGATTTGAAGGGGCATATATTATGAGTTCAAAATTTTCTTCGATCATTTTTTTGAGAGGTTACCTCGACTTTTTTAAACAGAATTGTATGATATTTTTTACACAATATGATTCCTCTAATTATGTAAATAATTTTATAAAATAATGTAAAGATATTAAAGTAGTGATATCAAAAAAACAATAGTTTACGAGATATTTTACATTTTATTCTGACTGTAAAACACATATTTCACAGTTGCTTTAAAAAAATATGTATGCAAAATGGATAATTTTTTAAATAAGCAGCTATTTTCTTTCCCGGAATTAATTCATCTCATTATTCTGTTCATAAAAGTATTAAAGTACGATCAAAAAAAAATATTAAGTATCAAAAAATTAATAGTTTGCGAGTTATTTAATATTTTATGTCAATATATATCAAAATAAAATGTAAAATAACTATAATTATAACTCGTAACTATTGGTTTTTCTGATATCACTACCTTAATAGGGGAGACCGGGGATTAAAGTAATAAGGCAATAATAACATCGTTATTATCCTATCTTAAACTATAATAGATATGAGCATGCGGCTGCATGATATGAATCTGTAGACAGATCAGCATTGAATCTGAAAATTCGTTATGTGCTGTTCTCGCGGAACGTATAGGAGTACAAGAGAGAGATTACTTTTTTCATAAATCAAGTAAGCTTTATTGCGTGCACGAAATCTATTATAAAATATTTTTTTTTCTTTACAATAACGAAGATATAATCTTAATATTTTATTAATGTTTTATTAAATTAATATGTTTTAATCTGCATTGATGGTTTGTACATTTGAGTTGATTTTTATCTAGACTTTTACTTAAAAAATTTATAATAAATCATAAAATATTATATCATTAAGGGACAATAATAACATCGACGATTGCAGTAAATAACGTTACAATTATCCCCGGTCTTATTTGATTTTATTTTAGTATTATTTTGATGACAATGTTATTTATATTTTTCTTCATAGAATGCTGTTAACAAGAAAATGCAAGACATAAGAAAAAAAATTATATAAAAGAAGTATCTTTATACAGTCATTCAAAAAGCTTATAAAGAATTAATTATCCATTCATGTAGCTGCAAGAAAAAGTATGGCTTATGTAATTGTGTTATGTATCTCTGACAAATGTCATATAATTATACTCCTCTACTTTTACAATCGTTCATATGGTTGGAACGGTGGTAATAAAATTCTTAATAGTCTTTAAACAAACATAACTTTTTTTCTAGTTATATAAAAAAATTAAACCAAAGAAAAGCAGCTAAATAAATTCTATATCTAAAGATGCATATTTTTTTATTATAATATAAATATTATATTTTAATTGTTATAACACTTCAAATGTTACTTTTATCCCCGATCTCCCATTTTTATATCCAAAATAATTAGAGGAATCATATTGTGCAAAAAATCATATAATTCCATTTAAAAAAGTGGAGGTGATCTTGAAATCTCCAAAAATATGACTTTGAGAAAAATTTTTTGCTAATCATATGTGCCCCTTCAAAGCAAACAGCACTGTAAAAAATTTTTGTGTAAAATTAAAATTATTATTGTATAATGGGTAATTTTAAGACTAACTATAATAGTTATAAACGTCCACGCATTTGTAAATTTGCAATATGCAATAAAAATAATTTCTTAGAATATGTAAAATGCCAATTTGAGCCGAGCACCAGTTATATATGAAAATTCATAATATTCTTGAGACTTCCTAATAGTTCGGTCCGTTTTTTTGTTCAAAAATGCATTTATTTTAAAACAAAATGAATGAACAGATCAATTAAAGTATTGTCCATCGCTGCCTACTATTTTTTCCCATCTCTCAAGCAATTTTCGAATTCCATCTCGAAAAAATGACTCTTTGGAGGCGATCCAATTTTGGAGCTAATTTTCGATTTCTGCGAAAGAAGTTAACCGGTGACTTATCAAATCGTGCTTCCTTCGGAACAACCAATAATCAGAAGGAGCAATGTCCGGAGAATACGGTAAGTAAAACATTCCATTTGAGCGTTTCCAAATATTTTTTTACGACTTTAGCGACATGAGGCCGAGCGTTGTCATGAAGAAGAATAACTTTATCATGTCTTTGCTCGTATTTCAGCCGTTTTTCTCGCATTACACGGCTCAAACGAATCAGTTGTAGCCGATACCGATACCGATCGCCCGTAATAGAATCGCCAGGTTTCAGCAGCTCATAGTAAACAAGACCCTTTTGGTTCCACCAGATACAGAGCATGATCTTCGAACCGAATGTTCGGCCGTGGTGTTGATGTTGAGGTCGATGGCAACGATTGATCGGGCTCAGCGTAGTATTTTTTCTTCTTGGGGTTGTCGTAGAATATCCACTTCTTTCCTCCAGTCACAATCCGATATAAAAAAACCATTTCTCTGTTGTCTTTGAATCAGCTGTTCGCAAGTGAAAAATCACTTTTCAACGTTCTCTCGGTTTCAGTTCATAAGACACCCAATTTTCTTGTTTTTGAATCATTCCCATGGCTCTCAATCGTACAGAAACGACTTGTTGAGTTACCCCCAATGATTCTGCAAGCTCTTCTTGCATTTGACTCTGATCTTCTTCGAGTAATGCCTCTAATTCTTTGTCTTCGAATTTTTTTGGCTGTCCAGAGCGAGGCTTGTCTTCAACACTAAAATCTCCATCCTTGAAACGTCGAAACCATTCCCCATGATTTATCAGTTGGAGCAGTGTCACCATAAACTTCGACAAGCATTCGATGGACTTCAGCCGTACTTTTCTTCCAATTAAAACAGAAAATCAAAACCTCCCGCAAATGCTGCTTGGTTAACACAAAATTCGACATTTCAAACACAGTAAAAATCAAGGTTTTTGTATGAAACTCAAAGCGATATAAAGTGAATATTATTAGCAGATGTTTAACTTCTCTGAAACCGCCAAAATCAGCTATGAACCATTCACTATGAACCATTCACAACAGCTGGAGTCATTTTTAGGGAAACGGACCGAACTAATTTGTACTCCCAATATATAAAGATTATGTGATTCGCGAATCTCTTCTGTGTCCAGATCCATTCTTGGAATGCCAACGTTTCGTGTACCTTGCAGTTCACTTCATCAGGACGAGAAGCAGCCTGGCATTCCAAGAATGGATCTGGACACGGAAGAGACTCGCGAAACTCATAATCTTTATATGAGAATTTATTTTATTGGAGATTTACATAAATGTCATCAATATAAACATTTCGATCCTCAGTTTTGGATCCTCTTCATAAATTTATAATAAAATATCATGTTACAGTGAAATAGTGGTCAATTTCTCGCACATCGATTTTATGATTAACTATATAAAACAATAATTACAATACTCTTTTTTCCCAAAAAATTAATTATACTTGTAAGGGAACCTCGCGAAATGTTAAATACTGATTTTAATGAAACTTTGTGTACTTGTAACTTACATAAAGAGATGAATTTAAAAAATATCAATTGCAGTCAAACACTAGTTTGAAAGGTGAATGAATTGAAAGGTGAAATCATCCCTTATGTATTAAGCAGAATTTAGCTCTTTCCGTTATATCTCGAAAACTGTTAGAAATATCAAAAAATGTTTATACAAAAAAGTTTTACAATATATTAGCTGTATTCATTTGTGTCAATAATATTTTAAAGAATAATTATTTTTCAAAATTTTCAAAAAAATTTTTTAATAAATATTCTAAAAAAATATTGACGTGAATAAATAAGGGCAATTTTATTGTAAAACTTTTGTATAAAATATTTTTTTATATCTTGAATAGTTTTTGAAATATAGCGGAGGAAGCTAAATATGAAGATTTAATATAAAAGTTAATTTCACTCTTCAAATGTTTGTTGAAACGGCTTTCAAAAATTTTTTAAAGAAATAATTATTTTTTAAAATATTATTGATAATAGAGATAATTTTATTATCTCATACAGCACAAAATGTTGAAAGAATGTTGCTGAAATGTTGCAATGTTGAATGTTGAAGTATTAATGTATTATCAGTGTTGTATCTATATTGATTCTTCTACATTCATTGTTAATGTTGCTGCAACGTTGAAACAATATTGAATAACAATATTGGACACAATTGAATTTTTATTGATTTTTCTACAATGATTGCTAATACAACATTGAAATAACATTGAATAAATTACAATACATATCAACATTTATTTTATAAAAAAATGAACAAAAACAGAATGTCATGTAAACAAAAAATTTAAATCACTCTGTTGACGATCTTGCTGCGCGCGCGATGAACTCGTAATGGCGCGGCCACGTGATCATCATCCAAGCGTTTCCCGCGGTATTACTGCTTCGAGAGCACTTGGTCGAGAAAATGATATCTTTTCTGCTTTCCAAATTTTTATTAAATAATCGCCTCGAGCGAATGTGTTTCACAGCGGATACGAAAAGGATCTCAGCAGTAGCGCGACGATACCTTTCCACGAGACGAGACACGTGCAGTCGATTAAACAGTTAGAGCGGTCATGATGATCTGATCTTTTTCAATCGATTACACGTGGCGCACGCGTCGTTTAGCGCTCGACGTTTCGTGGATTGATCGATTTTTCGTCGATGCGATTAAGCGATATAACCATACGCCATGAATTATAGTGATACCGAACACACTCAAATTGATCTTTTGACAGAACTTATTTCTAAACGATATCTGTATGTTTACGCGAGCATCGGCCACATGTACAAAATATTCGTGCGTGTGAGATTGTTAAAAATTACGATACATTTATTGTTAAAAAAGGATGAATTTTTCCAGTTTATTAATTTATAAAATACATTTTGTCAACTATAGAAATGTTTCCATCGATTTTTATAATAACTGATGTTCTTGTTATTGTAATAATATGTTAACTGATAAACATAAAAACTGAAGTTAAAAAGGTGTCACATATATGGGACAACTATGCCGCAAAGCGTTAATAGTTTGAGATATGTTATTTAAAAAATATGTTTAAAAAGATATATTATTATTACATAAGAATTTATCCCTTTGTAAGCTTTATATGACAAAATATTTTTTGCGTTATAATGCTACAAAATGATGAAATTTTTTATTTTAAATTGCGCAAATTTGATTGACATTTCCATGATATCGAGATTTCTGTGTTAAATTCATAATGTCAAATTATACCTAATTTGAATTATTTTTAATAATTTCTATCTCGATATGTCGTTAATTTAATTAAAATAATGAAGTTACATAATATTAGGTATGGGAAAAAGTTCGTGACGTTTTTCCCATTAGATGACATTAAAAACACGCCACGAACTTTTTTCCACACTTAATATAACTCAAGAAATTAAATTTGACTCAAATTCAGTTTATTATTTACGTACATACGATATTATGAACGTTGTCTATGCTAAAATTAATTCCAGAAATAGATTAAATGGGAAAAAATAATCATTTCTTTAAAAAAATTCTGAAAGTCGTTACCAATAAACGATTTGAAATGGCTGAAATCGTAAAACAATGTTTAGCTTTTTTTGCTATATCTCAAAAACTATTCAAGAGATATAAAAAATGTTTTATACAAAAGTTTTACAATAAAATTGCCTCTATTTATTCATGTCAATGATATTTTTTTAGAACATTTATTAAAACAATTATTTTTGAAAATTTTTAAAAATAATTGTTTTTAGAAAATATTATTAACGCGAATGAATACAATTAATTTTGTTGTAAGACTTTTATATAAAACATTTTTGATATCTCGAATAAGTTTCAAGATATAACGGAAAAATCTGAATTTAACACAAGGAATGATTTCACTCCTTCAAACTGTTTTTGGCCGCAACTAATATTTTCTAAATTCATCTCTTTATGTAAGCTACAAATACATAAAGTTTCATTAAAATCAGAATTTGACACTTCGCGAGGTTCACTTGTTAATCTTATTATTTATTTTTACTTATGATTATCAAAGTGCAGCGAACCATAATCATTGAATTCATATGCTATCAATAGATTTGCAGATTTATTGTGTGTCATAAATTAAAATTATTTTAATTAATTGTAATAGCTTTGATTATAAAGTTAAAACTTACATGAAATAACTTATGTCAATGTTGATGGCTCGTTTAATGTAATAAGAGACATAATAACAAGATCGAAAGTACACAGGTAATATACGAAAACTTTTAAGAAGTGGCAGCATCATGTTGTGTAAACACTATCATGTAAACATTATCATATAACGAGTTCAATGACATTATATCATTTTTTAGATTTAGCCCATTTTTCTGTTCTTTAATGTGGATCATCTCCGAAATTAATTTCTTATTGTAATTCTTTTCTTTGTCTAAAATTTGTATTCTTCCAATCAAATGTAATGATTCTATTCTGTGATCTGTTATTACGGAATTTTTCTATTAATATGATTTCTGTGCTCACTAATACGAGTTTTTAGTTTTTTGCTCGTTTATACAACGTATGATACGCAGCTCTTGCAGTCAATTTTATAAACTACATCGTAATGTAACCATTTGGAAAGAGAATGTTTTTGATCCTTTATGAATTTAATTAATTTGTTGTTCTTGTAGGTCATTTTAGCGCAAGAGTTATTTTTGAAAAAGTTTATGATTTTTCTTTGTAAAATTGGAATAAAAGGTAAAGAACTTAATGTTCTCTTCTTCATTTTCCGTCACCTCCTGTTCTAAATTATGTATATATTAACTGTTCAAGTTTATTGTGAAATCTTTTTTTAAAAATCGAAAAAAATCAAATTAAGTGAATTATTTAACAAATTTTTTATGATTGTATCTAAATTTTTTTGATGATATTTAGATGATTACAGATGATTATTATGATATAGTAGAAAAATTGACTGCAAAAGCTGCATATCATACATTGGACAAACCAGTAGATGTCTAAAAACTCATATTAGTGAGCACAGAAATCATATTAATAGAAACATAATGCAAAATTCTTAAGATTTTTCGTACTTATATACTTATATACTTTCGATTTTGTCTCTCAATTATATATTAAATAAGACATCAATATTGACATACGTCAGCCATCAATATTGACATACGTTATTTCATATAAGTTTTAACTTTATAACCAAAGCTATTACAATTGACTAAAATAATTTTAAATTATGACACACAATAAACCTGCAAGTCTAATATGAACTCACTGATTATGATTCGCTGCATTTCGATAATCGCATGTAAGTAAAAACAAGAGACTAAATATAATTAATTTATTGGGGAGAAAAGTGTTTATAGCCTATTCTTGCAATTATTATTTTACCTAATTAATCATGAAATCGGATGTGCGAGAAATTGACCATACTATTTCACTGTAATATTTTATTATGAATTTGTTTACTGAAGAGGAAAACTGAGAATTGAAACGTTTATATTGATGACATTAATGTAAAAAAACCTCTAATAAAATGAATTCGCACAACTGTATAACTAGTACTCGGCTCAAATTGGCATTTTACACATTCTTTGATTTATTCTTGAGAGTCTAAATTTAATTTTCTTTAATAACTTCTTAGTAACTACGCAGATTATGGAAGTACAATTACAATTATATTAATATGTTGTAATGATGCATATCATTACCAGACTGTAACTCGCGAGTGCCATTCCGCCGAAGGCTCGCGAGCTTTACCAAGTACTGACGTCGTTCGGTATCATTCCCATTCGTATTGCCGACTGACGAAGATTGCCGAGTAAGTCCGGAACAATATGAGCAGGAACACAATCTGTATATAAACTCGCAAATCGTTGCTCGTTTTGCGATTTTTGCTATTCCGCTTTGATTATCATCAATTTCTAGCAACCGTGTCCGTCGCGAGACAAAGTAGTGAAGAATACTCCGTCACTGTTGAGAAATTTTCGACCGCATAGCGGTAATCTTCCTGCATTTATCCGCTGCGATGGGATAACTCCAGGACAGAGGAAACTCTGTCCTGTAGAGCATATTTAGTCGCTGACAAGCAGCAGCTCTCGTGCACAAGGTTATCTCCAGGGCGAGATTACACTCTATCCCGCCAAGCTTTCTCGGTCGCCAGCCAATCGCCACTTTCCTAGCGCCGCACAGGACACAACCAAAGGATCGAGCGCGCTCAATCTTCGTCAAGTCTTTCTTGGCCATCCGGTGGAAGCACCATCACCGTATCCGCGGCAATCGACAATAGCACGGGATAGAGTCTTTTTCGCCTCTGCCGAGAATTCTCGTCGATTGCCAAATACATCCAACGCTTTGCGCTTTCGCGCCTGCACGCAAAGATCCCTCGGAATACCGCGCCGCGTCCGCGTTCAGGATTTGCAACGTTCGCGTCAATCAATCAGCCACGCGCTGCCGCGCACAGCTGATTGTCGAGTATATGTGCTACATGTACGTGCGGTGAGCATTAACAGTTTCACCAGGTTTTAACAGCTCGTAGTAGATGACACCCTCCTGATCCCACCAAACGCACAGCATCGTCTTCCGTCCGAAGTGATTTGATCTTGAGGAAGATGTTGATGATTGGGCGGGATCAACCCAAGATTTCTTGCGTTTAGGATTCTGAAAATAGATCCACTTTTTATCGCCTGTCACAATCCGATACAGAAACGACTTTCTTTTTTGTCTGGCAAGCAGAATTTGGCATGTGTTTTGGCGTCGCTCCATCTGCCTATCGTTCAGTTCATGCGGCACCCATTTTCTGATCTTTTGAACCTTCCTCATGGTATGTATCCGCATGGAAATGACTGCTTGAGAAACACCTAATTGCTCGGCAAGCATTTTTTGCGATTGGGTATCGCCTTCGTCCAAAAGAGCTTGTAATTGAAATGCTCCTCAACCTTCCTGGGCCGATTTTCACGCTTGTCACTCAGGTCAAAATTGTCGCCATAGGTCTCCACAAACATTCAATGCGATTCGGCAGCCAATTTCTTCAAATTGAAACAGAAAAGCAAAGCTTCCCGCATATACTTTTTTTTTAGCAAAAAATTAAACATGATTACGAAAGAAAAAATGTATGTTGTTGTATGAAATTGCTGATGATGTGCACTGGTTAATGTTGACAGATGTCAAACACATAAAAAAAAGTGTGTTGTGTGCCCAGGGTAGCTTTGTACGCTCACTAATGCCACCTATGAGCAGGATTTTAGCTTATACACCTGGTATTAGCACTGCATCGCGTCAGAAAAAGTCGTCTATGACATCCGGCATACGAGATTACGTTCACTGAAAGATAAATATACTTATTCGCGTACACGCATACACATACCGCGAGAATTATTGTACGCCCGACATCATTATATACACCTTACATTGTACACATATCCAACGATTTTATTAAGAGTATTATTAATATCAGAACTGTATTCTATCTGTGTCGACACGCATCTCTTCTTTTCGTGCAAATCTCCTTGGCGTTTCAAACTACATTATCGAAGAGCTAATCAACGCCAAAGTTAGGTTGTTTTAATGTTATATGAACAATATATTATGCACTATATAATATTATATATTTAATAGCAATACATAAAAAATTATTGTTATATTACGCAATAGTAGTAATATTATGCAGATTTTACTCACGGATTAAGCAACCAGCAAGTAATCGTATCGCGGGGAACATCATTGGGATTCTCGCGGATTCTCCTTTCGAACAATCTATGATTCATCTCATTGGGATTATGTCACTGGTTCGACCTGGATTGAAGCGTCTTCTTTGGCCTCCTCGACGAGAACATCTTCATTCTCGACTTCCTCAGCAGGAGCATCCTCGTCATCCTCGTCGTCATCGTCCTCCTCCATCTCATTCTCTTCTTCGTCCTCCTTGTCTTCCTCCTCCTCCTCCTCCATTATTACTTTCATTACAAATTTTCCGAAATTCAAGTACGGTTCCTGACATTTTATAATAATATTTGTGCGTGCGTATTCTTGCACTAGATTGCACTAGAACTTTCTTTTTTACCTTCAACAGATATTGAACATATTATACCTATCTCACTCTAAAAGTGTACATTAGTTCAATGACAGAAAACAAATCTTCTAATTATGATTATCAAATCCCGAGCATTATACGGTTGGAATCCGTGCGCTGGAGATTTCATACATTTCGACTGGAAGCCGGTCAATTGTTTCATTAAAACAAGAAAAAGAGAAAAAGGAAAAGGTGCAGGATTTTATTCGTGTTTTGCGACTATTATTACATTCTTTTTGTTATTAATATTTGTTATTAATATTATGTATAAAATATGTCCATTTATATTTATTTATAAATAAATAAAATAGATTATATATCATTTTATATAATTATACAGAGTGTAATTGAAATAACGTCCACTAATCACTAACATACAATATTATTCCTAATAAAAAACTGAGTCGAAAAATCATTTCGCAATTTTCATAATAGTTAACAAGATATTAATTTTCAAATATTGCAGAATAAATGAATAAAATTGATAAGACAATTTTAAGATATCTTTCCGTATTCTTTATGAAATATTTTGAAGATTTTTCTTAAACAATTCTTAAAAATCTTAAAGCTATCTTATGCGTTGATTTTAAACATTTACTCATTGGGTAAAAAAAAAATAATGCTAAAATTGCTAAATGATAAAGGAATTTTTGTGTTTTTTTTATTAGAAATAGCACTTTATGATTAGTGGGCGTTATTTATTTCAGTTATCTGTATATTATTTTAATACGAAGGATATTAATATATAAGAATATTAATATATCAATAATAGGAAATTAGTACTTGATTTTTTAAGAAAATAAAAATTATTTCAAGAAAGAAATTTTTAATAACGAAAGATATCTCAACATATTTAAAACATAGGTCACAGAGACGCTTCCCTGCCTGCACTATACGTGAAAGAAACGTGCTATTTTGGTCAAAGTCACAGAAAATATGGAACATCTCTTGCACGTCGCTTTGACATAACATACCAAATAATTTGATTATTTTAATTAATCAATTAAATTATTATTGAATTTCTTGTGGTATTCATTTCATATTTCGAAGACTATAATATATAGTAGACTATAATATATAGAATAATGTTATATTTTTTAAGGAATTATTTTCTTTTAATTGACGTCGCAAAGACGTGCATAGAGAATAATATAGAGAATAATATGTATTAAGTTGGTAATGTTACTTGGATATGCATGCATACACAGGTGACAAAATTTATTCTGGAAGAATTTATAGCGGTGTTTAGCCGTTAGCGGTAAATAGCTTTAGTTAGCTTGAGTGTACATATGACAGTGTACAAGTAAAAAGTAAGTAATTGTCTTTTATTCTTTCGTTATAATTATAGTTTTTGTGTATAGTTTCTTCACGCATAATATTCTTCTTTTCCTCTTTTTAATTAAATAATATTAATTGGTAGAAAATTTGTTGAGTATCCTAACTTATTTTATTACATTAAAATATATTCAATATTTCATTGGTTTTTCGATATTTCTAAATTTTAAAGCTGATTCGATAATGAGTCGGTAATCAAATCTTAATATTTGATCAGTCTTAATCTAAATAGATGACTACAATTTTTCGCATCTACAAGTTGTTAATTATAGTTGTTTAGCTCGACTAATGAGAATGAATAAACTTGAATTTAGCCAGTCTTAAGAAAATCGGTAGTCTTAATCATACAAATTGGCTGTTGGTCAACTTTATCAATTCATCAATAAGACTTAGAACTATACCGACTATCGACTTATTGTAGAATCAGCATTATGGAATGACAACATTACAATTTTTACATTATTTTTTTAAAAAACGTAATAAAAACAATTTATTACAATTAATAGCATTCCACAGTACAGACTAGATCTATTGTATTAAAATTCTATTGCATAAGATCAATTTTGTTACATTTTTACAAAAAATAATAAGACAAAAATTGTAATGTAATTCCAACAAAATTTAGAAATATATAATGCATCAACAAAATAATGAATATGCTATTTTCATATAAATTTCTTTCATATTTTTCATTTACGTTTTCTTTCAAACTTTATTACACTAATTATAAAAACTAGATATTCTTTTTTCTTTTAAAAAAAAGTTTTCTTTTAAAAAAAGAAAAAGTTTGTAGTAATTTTTTTTATAAAGTAATATCGATGAAATTTATTTACCTATATTTCATATAATAATGTTTGTAATCTCGCATGTCAGAAAATACAAGAAACAGAAAATAGTGAGCCAACTCTCAAAGGGATATTTTCGCTATCAAATTAAGAAAATGACAAATTCAATATTCAGAGGAAAATAATAAGAGAACTAGATTTTAAGAAGACAATAATGGAAGTGATAATAGGAGAGATGATGATGAAAATCATAAAAATAACGATTACATTAATGGAAGTGATGATAGGAGAGATAATAAAAGTCATGAAGATAATGATCACAATAATGCACTGTAAATACAATGATAAAGAAAATGAGGAACTTAGTATTGATGAGTATTAACCTTTGTATATTGTAATATTCAGAGTCATGTAAATAATGATATCAACATTTGCGAAGTTGAAAATAATGAAATAGAAGATGATTTTACTACACATTTTGATAATGTAAAACTTTAAATGTACCTATCACACATATTAATGTGCTGCTCAAAGATATAAGGAAATAAATGTTTCTTTCAGATGTTCGTTTTCTTAGATACCTCGATCCATTCCATTTAAAATTATATTATATCTCCTGGTGAATATTATCACCAAGGACTTGTAAATGAATTAATTCATGTATTATAAAAATATGATATGCAAAACGTTGATTTAACTATAAATATTGATGGCTTGCCATTATCAAAATCTTTAGGCAAACAACTTTGGCCAATTTTAATAAGTGTTGCAGGAATACGAGATGTAATGATGGTAGGAGTTTATTATGAGTAAATAAAAAACCAGATAAATTTGTTCTTAGAGGATTTTATTAGTGAAGTCATATATCTTATTAATAAATTTAGAAATAAAAGATATATTTATGCCTGTGAAACTCCAATGCATAAGTGCAGATACTCCTGCAAAATTTTTTCTACTTTCTTCAAAAAGTCATACTGAATATGACAGTTGTTTAAAGTATTCTATACATGGCAAATATACAAAAAAAACAGAGTGTGCTTTCCTGGTATAAGTGCTCATTTGAAAATTGCTTTCAAAATAATGATAATATTCTGCAATTTGTTCCATATCTGGATTTGGGTTCTGATGTTGTTTTAGATTATATGCATGTTGTTTAGGAGTTACTAAAAAATTATTTAATTTATGAACGATTGGAAATAATTATTATCAATTTGGTCATAAAATAAAAAATCTCGGAGATTGGAAAATTTAATATTAAGTGTACAACTTTGCTTCCGCCGTTTTTTTTCGAAATTCGAGGCTTTATTGTAAAAAACTGGTTATACATTTATGATTCAAAGTATTGTCCATCGCTGGCCATTACTTTCTCCCATCTTTCGGGTAACGTACGAATCCTGCGTCGAAAAAACTGGTCATCTTTTGAGGCTGTCCATGAATCGATCCAATTTTTTACTTCTTCATAAGACCGGAAGTGCTGGGCCGTGTGCCATTGATCGAAACAAGTGATAGTCAGAGGGAGAGTACGTCTAGAGAATACGGCGGGTGGGGTAGGACTTCCTATTTCAACGTTTCCAAGTATGTCTTGACCACTTTCGCAACATGGGGTCGCATTGTCATGCTGCAAAATCACTTTATCGTGTCTCTCGTTGTATTGCGGCCATTTGTCTTTCAATGCT
>NW_017259588.1:308730-310633 GCF_001594045.1 Atta colombica
CACTCCCAATGATCGTGCCAATTCTTCTTGATTTTGACACGAGTCTTGCTCAAGTAATACCTCCAATTCTGCATCTTCGAAAACCTTCTCTCTTCCACCGCTATGCCAGTCTTCGACGTCAAAATCACCATTCTTGAAGCGCCGTTCTGAAACGACACGTTCTTTCACTAATAGCGGCCTCACCATAAGTATTTGAGAGCGTTCGAGCCTCAGCTGCAGATTTCTTCATATTAAAGCAAAAAATTAAAACCTCCCGCAAATGACGAAAATTTGGCTCGTAAACTGACATTTTCAATCGAGAATAACTTTATGATGCAGACACAAATCGACTAATGTTTCTATGGGGTTATGTTGACAGATGCCCAAGTTTATTGTATGACGTCTATGATCTATTTGTTTCGACCACCACTTACCGCTAAAGCCATCTATAGGAAAACGGCGGAAGCAAAGTTGTACACCTAATAAATATATGTATTGGTTTAGAATTTCTTCGTAAACCAAGATCATTGCAAGACTTAAAATATTAGGAGTATAAATAAGTTTCCGCCGTTTTTTTTATCAAAAATTAAACATTTATTGTGAAAGAACGATACATAATGTTTTATTCAAAGTAATGGCCATCGCTAGTCACTACTACTTTTTCTCATCTTTCTGGTAGCATGTGGATGCAACACTTCATCTGCTATCCAATCATCGATACAATTTTTGGTATCTTCATATGATGTGAAATGCTATTCAGACAGGCCATGGTCATCAGACAAGTCATCGATCGGAACAAGTGAAAGGAGCAATGTCTGGAGAATATGGCGGATGGGGTAGAACTTTCCATTTGAGTGTTTCTAAGTAGGTTTTGATCGGCGCCGCAACATGTAGTCGAGCATTACCATGCAGGAGAATAATTTTGTCATGCCTAGAGTAGTGTAGGCGCGTTTTTCCTTGAGTGCTCGGCTCAATCTCATCAATTGTATTCGATAGAGAGCCCCAGTAATGGTCTCGTTCGATTTGAGCAACTCATAATACATGATACCAAGCTGATACACCCACCAAATACACAACATGAGTTTTTTTCCATGAATATTCGGCTTGGCTGTCGATGTTGAAGCATGGCCAAGTGGTCCCCATGATTTCCTCTTCTTTAGGTTATCGTAGTGGATCCATTTTTCATCACCAGTGACTATATGCAAAAAATCCTTTCGTTTATGTCTGGCAAGCAGCACATATGAAAAATCGGCTTTCAACGTTTCTCGGCTTCAGTTCATATGGAACCCAATTCCCTTGATTTGAAACATTTCCAATGATTTCAAACGATATGAAATTGTTTGTTGAATCATTCCTAATGTAAGTGCAAGTTCTCTTCATCCAATAATGCTTCCAATTCCGCATCTTCGTATACTTTCGGCCTTCCGCTACGTTCTTTGTCTTCGACGTCAAATTCACCGTTCTTAAACTTTTGAAACCACTCACGACAACTTCTCTCACTTAAGGCAGCATCACCATATGCTTCTACAAGCAATCTATGAGCATCAACTACAGATTTCTTCAAATTAAAGAAGTAAAATCAAAAGTTCCCGCAAATGACGTTTATTCGGCTGAAAACTCGACATTTTCGTACAAAAAAAATATATGATGCTGATACAAAATCGCTAATATTTCAAGGTTATGGTGTTGTCGGATGTCCAATCTTACGATATGTCGTTTTACATCAAACAATTTTAACT
The DNA here is from genome assembly GCF_001594045.1 of Atta colombica. Lineage (NCBI taxonomy): Eukaryota > Metazoa > Arthropoda > Insecta > Hymenoptera > Formicidae > Atta > Atta colombica. The sequence goes on from NW_017259588.1 coordinate 310,449, forward strand.
ATAGTTTATTAATGATGCCATCTTATGCAAACGGCGGAAACTTATTTATTTACTCCCAATATTACAATACAAAGCAACTGAATTCAGACAATTGCTTCTATATACAGGGCTCATAATCCTGTATGTATATATATATATATATATATGTATATTTTATGAATATTGAAAAAAAGAAACACGATGTA
>NW_017259588.1:310733-322279 GCF_001594045.1 Atta colombica
GTGTATGGAAGATGCGAAGAAATTAATTATGCTGATGAATTATTGAAAAATTTCAATAAAACACTATACTATATGATGAAAAAAATGTATCTTTTAATGTACATATTCTTCTGCATTTAGCAAATGGTATACAAACATGGGCCACTTGATTCCTTCTCAGTTTTTCGTTTTGAAAATTTTCTTCAAAAAATTAAAAATCTCACACGTAAATCTCAAGACACATTATCCCAATTACATCGTCGATATACAAAAATGCATAATTGGATAGATGTCAGCAAACAATATGTAAAAAAAAATGAAATTGCCATTTTGAAAAACTTTTCATGAAGACGGTCCTCTTTTATCCAATTGTACTGGTTCACAATATAACAAAATCTTAGGATTTGGCTTTACTTTAATAGCTGGAGAGCAGAAGATACAATTGCTTTTTGAGCTACGACGGAAATATAATTGTACTTAAAAAACCTTTGATAAAACAATTTATTCTTTAGTCCTAATAGGACAATACACTGTCGTTGAAGATTTTGTACTCTTCTTTACAAATCGCAACTTATTGGCATTTATCTAAACTTTCTGATTTAAGGCAATGGCCATTCAATGGAACTATTAAAAAGAAATGTCTAAGAGTACCGTGGAAAAAAACCAAAAATGTTATTATATCTTTATTACACTCTCACGAATAAAAAAAGATCTCTTTACACATAACAACTATACATACAATAATATACAAAACAATAATACAAATTAAAAATACTAAAATTTTAGGATATGTTATATACATATATACATCGTGTTTCTTTTTTTCAATATTCATAAAAAAAAATTTTTAATGTTTTATATATTCATTTTTCAGTTTATTATAATGACGAACATATTTGCGACAATAGGCAAAGGATTGTTTTATATGATTGAATTCTTTGATGGAATCCAAATCATTCTGAATCATTCTGGAACTGGGTTATTTAAGACGAAGCCTTAATATATTGGCCCAAAGTAAAGTTAGATCAGAAAATATGACATTATGGCCTATACAAGGAGTTCCGTAAAAGATGATTGATCATTAGAACCAATTAAAACAATTTTATATAAAACAGATATACTGCGCTAATTTATTATTTCGTATTTTTAATCTTCTTATTTTATTTAAATCTTTTATTTCTGTACCTTCTTTCATTTCATTATCTCTGTTTTTATTTTTGTATACACAAATAACAATCGCACATAAAATGCATTTCTTTTAATTTCTAGAATCGTTTTCTGATGCCAAGAAATTAAAGAAGGCTGAATATCTAATTGATGTTGATGCTTACCATATAACACAAACAAAGAGAAGAAATAAAGGAGAGAAAATACTAAAATACATTTTAGCAATGACAATGATGAAGAGGAACAGATTCGTGAAAAAAATGAAAAGATTAAAAGAAAACGAATTACGTCATTTCCTGAACCTTCAGTTATTACCATAGTAGTAAAACTGATATATCGAAATGAGCAATTACTGCCATGCATAGCAAAGTTAATATATCGACTCTTCAGTTATGAACACAAAATCGTCATTTGAAAATCATCAAAAACAGGATGTTATACTTCTAATGAAAAATAGTAAGAAAAAATATATTTTTCTTTGTATTTCAATTATTTGTATGAACAAAGTTTCTCATTAATTTTTATTATTGTATTTCAGAAATATTTAATCATGATATTTATCGAATTAAAAGGAGTATAAAAGGAGTAGAAAACTTAAAGATATCGATATCACTTACGGTATCACTTACTTAATTCAAGAAGTCATTCAGAGAGAGAGTCATTAGATATTTTAGAAAAAAATAGTGAATCTTTAAAAGTTCAATTTATTCAACAAGATTATTGTATTCGTCTAGAATACAATAATCTTGTTGATATTTTTCTAATTCAGATTTTAACTAGCCTTAAAGAGGTGGAAACTAAAATTGAAAATTCTGTTTTTAAAATTGGTAAATTTTATATTATTTTATTTACTGCGCGTTTTAAAAAACATTATGTTGATAATACTTTTAAGGCATTCCATATTATCTTCAAAGATACTAAAAGTTTCACGGGTTATCTCCGTTTCTACACTCCTCCATTGATAATGCTTTCGTGGATACTCAGTATCAGTTCACTTCTCGTTCTCTCTCTCTGATGAAGCGAACAGCAAAGTTTATGTAACGTTGGCATTAGCAATGGACAGAAACACAGAGATAACCCGCGAAATTTTTAGTATCTTTAAATATACTATTTATTTGCTCGTATTTATTTTGTAGATAGAAAATCTTACGCAAGTTAGCAGTGCGGATGTTAAAAAAACAATTCATAACACTTTACATTATCTTATATCCGATGAAATGGCTCAACAGTACAGTTGGTTAGGTCAAAGATTTAAAGCTGCATTTCAAAATTTGTAATTATCGAAAATTTTATTAAGTAAGTATAACTTATACAAGGTGTCCGATAACGATCTCTGGGCAAATAGATTAAAATAGACTGAATCAAAAAATTACTATTTTGTACTATTTTGCAATTTTCGCAATAGTTAACAAGATATTAATAATTGATATATTACCAAGGAATAAGTATCCATCCGGCCGAAAATTGCAAAAAGGTACGTAATTTTTTGACTTAATCTTTTAGTCTACTAATACTAAATGAACTTCACAACTTATATACTTGTTCGTTCCTACTTTTAATATTAATATTTACTTTTAATATTAATATTTACTTTAAAATTTTTAGTTATTGTTAAAATGCGGCATCAAAATACTACGCATGAACAAATTTCTTCTATTATTTATTGGCATTTATCTGCAGAATGACTTAAACATGCGAAACAAAAAGCATAAAGAAAATCTAAATAAGTTTAAAAGACAATACAAAAAAGTTTCTTTTAAAGAGGTTTTTTCTCATTTTCTCATTTATTAATTATGTGCGTTACATTAACAATAAGTGAAATATTATTTTAGTTACATTTAATTCTTAAGAATTTTAATCATTTCATGTATCGGTTGAATAGTATAGTATCATACTTTTTTCACTCGCATACTAATTAGTTAATATCTAATTACAATATGTTTAATATGAATACCAATTGCTTTCATTCCTAATTTAGTTAATGTTATACATATTTCCGGGCATCTTCTGCAAGCTTTACTTCACATATTTTTTTCGTTACTTTAAGACTGTTCCAAAATTTACTCAGTTACAGTTACAGTTCTGAAAATCTTTACGTTATATGCACTGGATTTTCAGTACTAGCAGTAAATTTTGAAAACATAGCCAAAATAACCATATTCTTATTGATATTTGCTTAGAAAAGAAGAAAAATATCAACAAGAAACAAAGTCAAATTCACAATTCAAGCAATTATTCCGAAGAATCAAATTAAAATATAAAAAATTATAATTTCCACATTATTTCAATTACCTGCAAGTATTAATTTTGGCAAAAAGACAGTTTACTTATTTTATATTTTTTCAAGTTTATATGTCTTAAAGATAAAGATTTATGTTGCTTGATATTTATGTTACATATGTACAAAAAACAGTTTATTTTTAGAAGAAAGTTATTTTTATTCATTTCTCTTTATATACTTCGAGTTAGGATATTATTAAATAATAGAGATTTATGATATTTGCATTTGTATAACATTATTTTTAGTAATATTATTATTACATGTTATTAAATATGTAGTAATTAATTAACTTCATAACGTTATTTTTTTATAAAAAAAGAAACGAGTTTTTACATGTATTAGATGAGAAAATACATGTAAAAATATATAATATGCATATTGTATATTTTTTATTTTATATTTATAAAATAAAACGATATTTATTTCTATATGTTTGCTAAAACTGACTACAATTATATATTTCATCTGTATTTTATCTTTACATAATACAATAAAAACCAATTATCTTTATTTTTGATCGACTTTTAGGCCCAGTTAATTATCTGGTTAATTTATGGTTAAGCTTAACCTGATATTTCTCAAGGACTTCCATATGATATGATCACATGAGCCTTGGATAAAATATCAAGTTAAGGGAAATAACAAAATAGGAGGTTGCAGTAATTTTATATTAAAATCGAAAAAAAAAGGTAAAAAGTTTCTAACTTTTTTCTATTTTGATATAAAGTCCACTGCAGTACTTTTTAATAATCTTCCGACTATTTTAATCCTGTAGGATTTTTAATTCCGTTTAATTCGGAAATTTTTATACGACTGTATTATATATTATATAATATCAAATAATTTGATCACTCCAGTATCCCCTTAAGCCTAATCCTTAAGTTAACCACAGATAATGAAAAACCGCGGGGCTTAGATTGCTATTCTGTAACTTTTAATAACTGCAACGATATCGATAATACATTATTATTGTGCAGATTTTGTATATCGCAAAATAGCTGCGCAACGATAATTTAATGATATCGATTAGAGTCATTAAGAGTTACAGAATAGACCCCTTAGGTCGCAAATAGGTACTTCATACGTTGCATAGAATCACAAATATTTATTATTGCGATGTTGCTGTCACCAGAAATTTAACTCTTAATCACGTAACAGCAACGTGTCTATTACGTTTCGAGAAGTCGCGACGTAACATGTGATCAATTATCATAAGGACGTATTTGTCACGTATAATGCAAGCAGAGTTCTGAGCAAAGCGTCACGTGAGCGATCGTTGATTCGGCCGCTAAGACTCGAGCAGTAGTTGAGATCGCTCATTCGAAACAACCCGAAATGTGCATCTAGTGCCGAGTACTGTTTTTGGATATTAAGCAGCATCGTCCATCACCGCTGCCATCGTGCGCGCTATGTCCACGGTTGCCAAGTTCCGAGCACTGTCCGACTGGGGCTCGAATGTAAGCTGGAGATTCGGCGTTTCGATCGGAAACCAACTAATTTCTATTTAAAAAACATAACTTCCTAAGAACATAGACTTCATTCATTTTTTTTTATTTTCGAATCAACCATGCGAACATAATCATAAAAATTATCTTCATTATTATAACATAAACATAGATTTTTTTATTATTAATGCAATTATAGACTTTCTTATTATATTTTATTGCGCTATACGTAAATATCCAAATATAAAAAAGAAATAGCATAATGCTTTTACAATATTCATTTTTTTTTTATTAAAAGATACTTTTTTTTTATTTATTGCATATTTTAGTAACTCTCTTTCAGGTTCATGAAACTGTAAAACTTCTTACAATCCATATTATAATTTTCTTTGCCGCATACTGCTACTTTTATTGATTCGAACATGCAAATGATTACGTTCGACAGTCCATAGATTATTCACTATTGAAAAAATTCTTTTTATGTAATTGTTACGCGCGTCTTTCGCTCCATGCCTCCTCCTCTCCTCCTCTTTTTCAGTTTGCCCCCTTTTGCTTCCTCTATTACGTATTAGGACGGACGTATTAGGTGTACAACTTTGCTTCCGCCGTTTTCCTATAGATGGCTTCAGCGGTAAGTGGTGGTCGAAATAAATAGATCATAGACATCATACAATAAACTTGGGCATCTGTCAACATAACCCCATAGAAACATTAGTCGATTTGTGTCTGCATCATAAAGTTATTCTCGATTGAAAATGTCTGTGAAGAAATCTGCGGCTGAGGCTCATTGAATGCTCTCAAATATTTATGGTGAGGCTATTAGTGAAAGAACGTGTCGTGAGTGGTTTCAACGCTTCAAGAACGGTGATTTTGACGTCGAAGACCGGCATAGCGGTGGAAGAGAGAAGGTTTTCGAAGATGCAGAATTGGAGGCATTACTTGAGCAAGACTCGTATCAAAATCAAGAAGAATTGGCACGATCATTGGGAGTGACTAAACGCCTCAAAGCCATGGGAATGATTCAGAAGCAAGGAAATTGGGTGCCGTACGAATTGAAGTCGAGAGATGTTGAACGGCGTTTGTTTGCTTGTGAACAGCTGCTTGAAAGGCAAAGACGAAAGGGATTTCTGCATCGCATTGTGATTGGGGACGAAAAATGGGTTCATTACGATAATCCCAAGCGCAGAAAATCATGGGAAGTTCCCGGCCATATTTCCACGTCAACGGCCAAACCGGCTCCAAGGTCATGCTCTGTATTTGGTGGGACCAGCTCGACGTAATGTATTATGAACTGTTAAAACCGACTGAAACAATCATAGGCGATCGGTATCGAACGCAATTGATGCGTTTGAGTCAAGCATTGAAAGACAATACAACGAGAGACACGATAAAGTGATTTTGCAGCATGCTCGACCCCATGTTGCGAAAGTGGTCATGACATACTTGGAAACGTTGAAATGGGAAGTCTTATCCCACCCGCCGTATTCTCCAGATGTTGCTCCCTCTGACTATCACTTGTTTCGATCAATGGCACACGGCCTGGCTGACCAGCACTTCCGGTCTTATGAAGAAGTAAAAAATTGGATCGATTCGGGGATAGTCTCAAAAGATGATCAGTTTTTTCGACGCGGGATTCATACGCTACCCGAAAGATGGGAGAAAGTAGTGGCCAGCGATGGACAATACTTTGAATCATAAATGTATAACCAGTTTTTTACAATAAAGCCTCGAATTTCGGAAAAAAACGGCGGAAGCAAAGTTGTACACTTAATATAAAATATTTGCGTATACGTTATGTATTTTTTAAAATCTATTTACATGGCTTTCTTTTTTTCTATACCGCATTTTCTCAAACATCATCTAGTACATCTTGGAAACCTCGCTACAAGCCTCGTACCTTGATGAGGAAATATGCATTATATGACATCGACAACGTACATGTTCCTGGAGAACATTGAGATCATTCGTTGTGGAATATCTCATATGCAAATTGCGATTGGCAATAATCGTATGTTCATACTTCATGTTACATGGAAGGCATTTATCGAGAAGTGTGCGATTAATGCAGTCAACAGTCCCATTATCATCATCGATTCAAGATCTAAATATGGAATTTGTTAAAATATATGAAATAAAAAATACGAATAACGTAAAATTAACATTAAACATGTTTGTACATGAAACCAACAACTGTGCTTTTCTTATTTGAACTTGAGCAATGTGTTGAGTACGTGTTCTATGAGTCAATATACGCACGGTGTTAGTAAGAAATTCGAATATTTTGTGTCATTTTTAAAATAAAATTGTATTACTAATAAAAGCAATGCTGCAAACATTTTGTACAAAATTTATGATAAAAATTCTATTACAGAAAGTGGCCTAACAGTCTATAGTTTGCTTTATTGGCTTGTCCAGAAAGGAGGTTATTTTTTTACTTTTATTTATTATTATTATAATATATAGTTGATTATTTATTGTTATACATATTTATTATACATATTTATACATATTATACATATTTATATAAAATATTATTTAAGCAATATGAAGCAAATATTGATGAGAATAAATTTAATTAAATAAAGGAATTCTACATTCGATCATACGATATGTAGTCTCAGATTGTTATAAATTCATAAAGAATTATGTATTTAAGTACTAGAATCCGCTTTGATCGAATATAGGATTCCCTTTATTTAAAATATTATTTAACAAAATTGTTGACTTTACTTAGAAATTTAGAAAAATGCCAAAGATGATATCTCCAAAGAAATAGATGAAGCTAAAAGCTGTAAATTTTTATTATTAATTATATTAATGACTTACATTAAATGCGTTATTGTGCAAAGGTGGATAATAATAAATTTTATCCTATAAAAGTACAATATAGTTTTGTGCAAAATAATGTAAATAAAAAGTAATTTCTTGATTTACACATGTGTAAGAATAAACTTTATTATGTACCAATGTGACTAATGAATTAAATCTAATTGTATTATTAATTTAATTTATGCAAGTATAATTACAAAATATAAATAGAGATGAGAAGTGGATATTCTATGACAAACTCAAGAAGAAAAAATATTACGCTAAGCCCGGTTCAATCGTTGCCATCGACTTCAACATCAACAGGAGAGAGGTTTCGATTTTCTGCTTTAATTGGAAGAAAAGTGCGGCTGAAGCCCATCGAATGCTTGTCGAAGTTTATGGTGACACTGCTCCAACTGATAAATCATGTAGGGAATGATTTCGACTTTTCAAGCATGGAGATTTCAGCGTTAAAGATAAGCCTCGCTCTGGACAGCCAAAAAATTCGAAGACAAAGAATTAGAGACATTACTCGAAGAAGATCAGAGTCAAACGCAAAAGAAGTTTGCAGAATCATTGGGGGTAACTCAACAAGTCGTTTCTGTACGATTGAGAGCCATGGGAATGATTCAAAAACAAAGAAATTGGGTGCCTTATGAACTGAAACCGAGAGACATTGAAAGGCGATTTTTCACTTGCGAACAGCTGATTCAAAGACAACAGAGAAAAGGTTTTTTGCATCGGATTGTGATTGGAGAGGAGAAATGGATATTCTACGACAACTCCAAGAAGAAAAAATATTACGCTGAGCCCCATCAATCGTTGCCATCGACCTCAACATCAACACCACGGCCGAACATTCATAATTCGAAGATCATGCTCTGTATTTTGTGAGACCAAAAGGGTCTTGTTTACTATGAACTGCTGAAACTGGCGATTCCATTACGGGCGATTGGTATCGGCTACAATTGATTCGTTTAAGCCGTGCATTGCGAGAAAAACGGCCGGAATATGAGCAAAGACATGATAAAGTTATTCTTCTTCATGACAATGCTCGGCCTCATGTCGCTAAAGTAAAGTCGTAAAAAAATATTTAGAAACGCTCAAATGGGATGTTTTACCGCACCCGCCGTATTCTCCGGACATTGCTCTTTCTGATTATTGGTTGTTCCAAAGGATGCAGCACGATTTGGCAAGTTACTTCTTTCGCAGAAATCGAAAATTGGCTCCAAAATTGGATCGCCTCCAAAGACGAGTCATTTTTTCGAGATGGAATTCGAAAATTGCTTGAGAGATGGGAAAAAGTAGGCAGCGATGGACAATACTTTAATTGATCTGTTCATTCATTTTATTTTGAAATAAATGCATTTTGAACACAAAAAAAACAGACCGAACTAATTTGAACTCCCAATAATTATTATAAGTGAAAATATACTTCTGCCTTAATATACTTCTTAAGCCTTTTAATTTTTCATTAACTTTTAATTAAAATATAGCATTTATATAAAATTTTCAGGAAAGAGTATTTGTCCAGGAGCTGTACTTAGTAAGGAAGAAAGTAACCTTCTTATAATGAGTTTCATGATTCGACATAATTTATCAGATGTATTGCATTAGAAGATGTATTGAAATTGATTAATTATCATGTTTCAAAAACATTGAACATATCAAAATATTCATTTTTAAATGAATTTCCTAACTCTGCAGATATTAAAATATTTTACTATTATCCATACTGTTTCATACTATTAAATTTTATATCTGCGCGATACATAAGATGTATGTACATCTTGTCATACGATTTTTCTTCAGAAATCTTCAAAACGAAATGGACCTTTCTTTTTACATATATCTTTAAAAAAGGTTCGATTAAGTAATTTACTTTTTGGATCACTATTTTATGAATTATAAAGATATTATCAAGAACGAGATGTATTTTCTGTAACAAGTGGCAGAATATATAAGATGTTAAGAAAAAAAGGAATAATTTCTAATTATGATATATATCTTTTCAGTAGAATGCTGACTTTTGATGGTATGCAGACTTTTAAATCAAAAGTATCAATGTGTCCATTACAAGTAACAATTACTGAGTTGAATTAATTATTATATTAGGTGTACAACTTTGCTTCCGCCGTATTTTTCCGAAATTCGAGGTTTTATTGTAAAAAACTGGTTATACATTTATGATTCAAAGTATTTTCCATACTGGCCACTACTTTCTCCCATCTTTCGGGTAGCGTATGAATCCTGTGTCGAAAAAACTGGTCATCTTTTGAGGCTATCCACGAATCGATCCAATTTTTTACTTCTTCCGGAATAAGACCGGAAGTGCTGGTCAGCCAGACCGTGTACCATTGATAGAAACAAGTGATAGTCAGAGGGAGCAACGTCTGGAGAATACGGCGGGGTAGGATTTCCCATTTCAACGTTTCCAAGTATGTTTTGACCACTTTCGCAACATGGGGTCGAGCATTGTCATGCTCCAAAATCACTTTATCGTGTCTCTCGTTGTATTGCGGCCGTTTGTTTTTCAATGCTCGGCTCAAACGCATCAATTGCGTTCGATACCGATCGCCTGTGATTGTTTCAGTTGGTTTTAACAGTTCATAATACACTACGCCGAGCTGGTCCAAGCAAATACAGAGCATGACCTTGGAGCCGTGAATATTCGGTTTGGCCGTCGACGTGGAAGCATGGCCGGGAACTCCCCATGATTTTCTGCGCTTGGGATTATCGTAATGAACCCATTTTTCGTCCCCAGTCACCAATGCGATGCAGAAATCCCTTCCGTCTTTGCATTTCAAGCAGCTGTTCACAAGCAAACCAACGCCGTTCAACATCTCTCGGCTTCAATTCGTACAGCACCCAATTTCCTTGCTTCTGAATCATTCTCATGGCTTTGAGGCGTTTTGAAATGGCTTGTTGAGTCACTCCCAATGATCGTGCCAATTCTTCTTGATTTTGACACGAGTCTTGCTCAAGTAATGCCTCCAATTCTGCATCTTCGAAAACCTTCTCTCTTCCACCGCTATGCCAGTCTTCGACGTCAAAATCACCGTTCTTGAAGCGTTGAAACCACTCACGACACGTTCTTTCACTAATAGCGGCCTCATAAGTATTTGAGAGCATTCGATGAGCCTCAGCCGCAGATTTCTTCATATTGAAGCAAAAAATTAAAACCTCCCGCAAATGACGAGAATTTGGCTCGTAAATTGACATTTTCAATCGAGAATAACTTTATGATGCAGACACAAATCGACTAATGTTTCTATGGGGTTATGTTGACAGATGCCCAAGTTTATTGTATGACGTCTATGATCTATTTATTTCGACCACCACTTACCGCTGAAGCCATCTATAGGAAAACGGCGGAAGCAAAGTTGTACACCTAATATTACAACATAGAACAAAATGAAAAAGTATGTAATTGTTGGAAAATCTTTTGAAGTATGTAATTGTTGGAAAAATCTTTTGTTAAATGATGTTCTATGTACACATGCTTGTATTTCATTAAGTTCTTATTGTGTTAAAAAAAGTAATAACATTATGACTTTTTTACATAACATATTCGTAATCAATGTATTCTTTTATAACAATAAATCCTATATAATGAAATTAGTAAATAAAGGAAACTGATTAACATGTATTTATCAATTAACAAAATATTTTTATAATAAAATATAAACTTCACGTACTAATCTATCTTATGACATCTATTTTTTATCATCATATATGTAACATTTAATATTATTTTATTAATATTTCATTTTAGCCTATTATAATCTTTTTTCTATTCGTACAAGAATAATTAACGTAAAACATTTCAATAAATATGTAATTGTATATATATATATATATATATA
>NW_017259588.1:322379-327983 GCF_001594045.1 Atta colombica
TATATATATATACGCGGGTCGTTTGATAAGTTTAGTAAATTTCCATGGCGCTACAATCCATTGATGACGTGACATCTCGAAAGATCCAAACCCTTCAGGCCCTTCAGGCCAAATTTTAACCAGAAAAGACGCATATTTCACGTTTGATAGTCATTTGAAACGAGATTGGCGCGCAAAAAGTGCTCTTCCATCAAGATAACGCGCCGTCCCACAAGTCGACTGATGCAATGACAAAACTACTAATTGGGCTATGAATTGATTCCTCATCCACCCTTTTCTCCGGATTTGGCCCCGTGTGACTTCTTTCTGTTCCCAAACTTAAAAACTTGGCTCGGTAGGAAGAAATTCTCGTCAAATGAGGAAGTCATTGTCGCCGTCAATGAGTATTTTGCAGATGCAATGGATTGTAGCGTCATTTCATGAAAATTTACCAAACTTATCAAATAACCCACGTATATACATATATATATATATATATATTAAGTATATATATATATATAAAATTGAGTATATATATATATACTCAATTTTAAGGATACTCAAAGATTAAAGTTTTAGTTGAGGGTACACTCATTTATTGTGTGTCGTACTCAAGTGTTAAAGGTAACCTTAGATGTTTAGTATGTAAACTCAAACTTGAGTGTAAACGTTCAATCTTTAGATATATGTACTCAATGTTTGAGTGTAAACACACAAATTTCAGAGTAAACTCCCAAAATTTGGGATTTACATTCAAATTTGAGTATCAACATTTGAAAGTTTTTCTCCATAAGGGGTGCTATTATACTGTAGTCATGCGACTATAGACAGGAAGGAGATGAGATAGATCTCATTTCTCGTGGAAAGTCATATTCCTTTATTCGATCCATCTTATACCTCTCTCCTTGCCTAGAATCATCTTTTCATGTAAAATAGGGAAAAAATTACTATCTTTGACTGTTAATAACTTCTTAATGAATGACGGAGCGATAGGTAAAACTTATTGGAGATTACTTAGGATCATGACCATGACAACATATGTCACTGTCAAGATCGTTGGAGTTCCTGATGTAAATAATTATCGAAATATTATTTCTCAAACTTTTTTGTTAATAACTTTCCAGGAATAACAAACGCTGATTAAAACTTGTTGAAAGTCACTGATGATTATGATCTTAATGCTTATGATGTCAAGAGCAAGATATCGAAGCTCGATCCCTTATAGTATACAGTTATCAATATTTTTTTTCAATAAACTTATTTACAAATTTCCAGTATATTAAGATTTCTTTAAAATAATGCCAATTAAGCATCAAATTATTAAATTGTTTGTCAATTTAATTTGTAATAATTAAAATTACTATAATAGTTCAGTTTGCGTTTCTAAGGACTTGTTCTATCTTCGGACAAACTATGTGATAATTTATCTTCTGGATGAACGAAAAAATAAAAGAGTAAGATCATAAGAGAATAAGAGTACAAGACAGTGAGCTGAAGTTTACCGAAAGATGGAACAATCCAGCCGAAGTCCAAAAAACTAATTCAGCGCAATTCAGGATATAAATATGATATATAAATTTATATCGAATTACGTGTATTAACATTTAAGGTTCAGCTTCGACTGCTAAAGACTTCATTTTTTACTTATTATGTCTTCACAGTATATGATCCTAATAAATCATTAAAAAAATCGACTTCCGGTCAAAATAGCCTATTTTCAATCGAAATATGGAATTGAAGATATTATGCAATAGAGCGATCAATTTATCAAAGTTTCTTTTGTTTATTTTTTTTGGAAACAATTCTATTTTTATTTAAAACATTTCTTTCTAAAATAAAAAATAAAAATATTTTTGGAGATGAGACATGAAAATAATAATTTATGAGCATTAATTTGAAAATTTAATTTTTATTTTTATGAAGGAATATTCATAGATAAAAAGGGATATTCATAGATATAGGGATTCAATATTTTTATAAAAGGATATTCTTTTCTAAAAAGGGTATTCATTCATGAATATTTGCAACATTTATACCAAATAAGAATTAGTACTTTCTAATTATCTTCCCTGCTTAAAAAAATTGATAAAAAACGGTAGAAATTTATAGAAATCTGATAGGAATTTTATACAATTTTTCAATTTTCATTCAGTCCTATACAATCAGAATCTATCGTATCTATCGGATTAAAATCACGATAGATGGAAAAGTTATAGATTTCTATCGTTTTATATATCTTATATTAAATAATATATATCTTATATAATATATATCTTATATTAAATAAATGACAAAATACTTATCGGAGACTACAAGCTTCTCTATATGATCCTATCATATTATCTGATTTAATAAGAAATAAGAAGAATGTTTATATGAACCAATACAATTTAATCCTAATACGCCTATATGTTTGAATAAGACAGATATTATAGAAAAATTATCATATTCTATCGTTAGCGATACACATAGGTCATTGTCTGAAATAATAAGAAATAAACGAAAGAATATTTATACCTATATAAACCTATATAATTTAATCTGAAAACGTCTCCTATATATTTGAATAAGATTAGATGTTATAGAAAAATTATTGTATCCTATCGTTGGCAATATAATATGACATTCTTCAGATCATTGAAACAATTATTTTGCAGAGTTTAGCATACGTAATAAAGCTATAGTTATATCTTATCTTATTTAAATGATAGAATAAGTAACTGTATACATAATATACTTCTTTGTTATATTATTTGATTTAAAATATAAAATAATTTAGTATAAAATAAGTGAGGATTTATGCGAATCTATACAATTTAATCCGAAAATGTCCCTATATGTTTAAATAGATAAATGTTATAAAAAAATTATTCCACCATTGTTATATAATTAATTATTCATTTAAGTTTAATAATTAATTATTCATTGAGTAATTAATTATTTAATAACCTAAATGTCATATTACTGCTTATTGCTAACTAAAATACGATAATTTTTCCATAAAATCTATCTTATTCTAACATATAACAACATTCTGGATTAAATTATATAATTTCTTATAAACATTATATCGTTTTTAATCGTAAATTTCAGATTACTTATTGCTATATTAAATAGATTTTCTGTATTTGTCTATCGTTTTCGTTATATAGCTTAGATATTGTTTTGAATCTACCATATTTCTATCTGGTCATGTATTAAAATTAATAATATGTTATCATGTTTTTGAATCATAAATTTCAGATAACTTGTTTAAAGTGACATATTTTCTTTATTTCTGTATCGTTTTTATTATACTATTTAAATATCGGTTTTAATCAATTATTGTATTTTAGTCGCGTGTTTTATCAAAATTAATAATATTCTATCATATCTTTAATCGTAAATTTCAAATTGTAAAATTTAAGATTAAATTTCAGATTCTAAAATTTACAAAGCAAAAACACGAAAGAATATTATTAATTTGGATAGAACATGGTTAGGTAGAAATTGATTGAAAACGATATTTGAGCTGATGAAAATGATACAGAAATATAGAAACTCTATCAAATATTTTAAATAAGTAATCTGAAATTTCCAATTCAAAAACATAGGATGTTATTAATTATTAGTTTTATAAAACGTGATAAAATTGTTTAAAAATGATAATTAAGTTATATTGTATAATAAAAATGATAGAGAAATATAGAAAATTTATATCAAGTAAGTAATCTAAAATTTAAGATTAAAAACGTTAAGATATATGATAAATTTAAGATACGGTAAACAAGGTAAGGTAAACATGATACAATGTTTATAAGAATCTACGTAACTTAATCCAGAAATGTCTCTATAATCACATTATCTCTACATTACATGCTAAAGTATCCAAGCGTGGGATAACTCAGCGTTAGAGTGCTAGACTATCACCCCGTAAGTCTTAGGTTCGAATCCAATATCCCGTCGATTCCAATATTTTCGTTTTCAAAAATTGTAAATTTCCGATGCATAATTGTAATTAATAAAAAGTAATAAATTGCATGTGAAAATATACATGATTCTACAAAAGAATAATAGAAAATAACTAATAATGTATTTTAATTACAATATTATAAAAAGCTTTTTTTTTAAAATAATATGAAATTTACGATTAAAACAATACAATACTATTAATTATAAAACATGACCAGATAAAAATTGATTAAAAACGATAGAAAAATATAAAAAATCTATCAAATATATCAAATAAATAACCTGAAATTTACGAACGAAAAACATGATAGAATATTATTGATTTTGATAAAATATGACTAGATAGAAATTGATTAAATATGATATATAAGCTATATGACAAAAAAAAAGGATAGAGAAATATAGAAAAGCTATCAGATATTTCAGATAAGTAATCTGAAATTTATGAACCAAAAACACGATTCTATCGGACTTTTTAAGCAGGGTTCTGCTATTACAGTCTAGCTTTTATCGAAAATATTTCATATACATTTGTGTTTTACATGTTTGAAAACAATTTACAAAGCATCAAATCTCACCAACTTCTATATTCTAACGTTCATCTTCTTTACCTTTAATTATCAAATATCGTTCGTAATTCATCAATTCTTTAAGTATAACTCATACTAAGTTGATAAAGCACAACGTCACCAGAGATTCGTAAAGTATCCGCGTTGGATGATTCCAATTTGTGTTTAAATTCGCCGATCATCTTGTTAGCTAGCCATATCGTGTATCCTTCATATTCACAGCGAATGCTATCAAATATATGTATCTGTTATCATGGAAAGTAAACAATATCTTTATGGTATGAATTCTTGTAGGAAGTATTACAGCATGAAATATAATTTTAATAATGCAGGAACATTTGTAAGTTTGAAATATTTTTTTTTGAAATGTTTATTTTTTTTTAAAAGCTTACAACAACATTCCTATAATCTTTTTTGAAAGATATTTTATAATAATAAATGATTTTGTTAAAACTATAATATAATAAATACTAACTGTAAGTAAGAATATCCAAGGCTATAACGGTCGAAGCTAGATTTTTAATGCCTAAAATATATGTACATGCATGTATACCAAATTTTTAGCTATTTAAACTACGCGCCGAATTGGTTTTCCAGACTTACAAACGAAATTAAACTACTGGAATAATATCACAAATTAAATTAATAAGCAAATTTTGATATTCAATTCAATATCATATTAGAAGGATGTTAATGTGCTAAAAAACTTTAAATAAATTTATTGCGAAAAATATTACTTCGGCTAGGATTTGAACTCGGATCTTTTATATTCCGTACGAGCGTTCTAAGTCATTAGACCACCGAGGTCTTGCTCAAGCTGCCACTCAAAGTCGGTGATCTAATGGCTTAGGACGCTAATACAAAAGATCCGAGTTCAAGTCCTGGCCGAGATAATATTTTTCGCAATAAATTTATTTAAAGTTTTTTAGCACATTACCTCCTTCTAATATGATACTGAATTGAACATCAAAATTTGTTTGTCAATTTAATTTGTGATATTATTCCAATAGTTTAATTGCGTTTGTAAGTCCGAAAAACCAATTCGGCGCGCAGTTTAAATAGCTAACAATTTAGTATATATGTACATATATATATATATATATAT
>NW_017259588.1:328083-344191 GCF_001594045.1 Atta colombica
TTCTGAAACATCAACATTATATTCAAATAATATACTGCAGAAGATTACTTGTTTTCATAAAAATTTAAATATATATACAAAGTATTAAAATATTCTTGTTACCCTTTTTTTTCTTTTGAAAACGTGTCATAGAAGTTAGGGAAAAATATTCATTATCAAATACTACCTAAAATATTTTTAGAATTAGTATCATTTTCCGGATTAAGCCAGAAATAAATATAATCGAGGTTAACTTTAAAATTTCAAATGAAAACATAATAATTATCCTATTAGATAAAGCTCATTGTTAGTGGTTTTAATATTTTTACATTCTTTTGTAATTCAGTTTCTTTGTTTTTGTTTGGAATTACGAACAAATTATAACACTGTCTCTATTGTTGCAGAAACAGATGTTCTCGATCTTTTTCTTAAACCATAAGAAATGTTAAAATATTGTATATTTGATTCCTTTTTAAAACTTTGTCTAATAATATGCTTCGCACAAACTTTTCGCAAGTTGGCCGACTGCGTGTAAAAATAATTTTGTCGCGTCGGAAGTGTAAATCCAGTTATTTGTATGTAGGTATCGATTTAAAAAAAAAAGAGATAAGAAAAGAATGCCAGATATGAATCGTACTTTATTTTTTAATTTATCTTAAAAAGAAAAAAATGAAGAATAAGTTAATGTACAATATCCATTTTCATTTCTATCTAAAATTAGTTTATCAATTATTTCTGTTAATATAGATTAACTTTAATTTCTTATCTTCTGAGACGTGATGTTTTTCTCGTCTGTTAAGAGTTGGTAAACATAACTATGATGCGCGCGCGCATCGTTTGAAATGAAAGAAATGGTACTGAGATGCAAGTGTGTAAGTGGACAAATAAAAAATATAATTTAATGAACGTTTGTGCAATATTATTTCCATTCGATCCAATTTGGAATTAATTTCTAATAAATAAATTATTGAAATATAACTGAGTTATTTTATAATGATGCGAGTAAGAATTTTATTCATTTTGATGTACCAATTTTTTCTTAAATTTAGCTATTGTAAGTTTAGTTATTGTAATGATTATTTTCGGTTTTTTCTACAAAAAAAAAATAGATAAGAAAACATAGAAATAGAACGATAGAAAAACTCTCAAAAATTATCCTCCTTTTGTACGCAAAGATACTCGGGATGCTCTACGTGATTATTAATTCGCTAGTCGCAGGGTTCGTCTGCGAATAACTGCGAATGAATTTGGAATCAACACAGTTTAGCACGTAAGATCTCGCGGTCAATGATGTGTTTCCAGTATGATCTATACCACATTTATTGTGTTGTGATTGACCTCGAGGAGTGCTTCGAAGATGCACACAAAGCCGAAAAGCTGGCGCCGCGGCCAGCCTGAGTAGAGGAAGTGGCGAAACAAACTATTCGTTATTGTAAAGCTCCAGATTTCTGTATCGAAGGGACGCGTATATGCATAATCATTATTCTCGTATTCCGTTTCATAAAGTTCAGATTTGTCGATTACATTCTAAGAAATAGCGGTATGAAATGTGTTGATATCAAATGAATGTGGATTTAACACTATGGATTTTAAATTTACACTCTCATATTAAACTCATACCATGATGGTGTTGATATAAAGTTTATATTATAAAAACCATGGGTTTCAAATGTACACTATGGTATTAATTTAGCATCAATATGGGGAGAATTATACAGACATCGGGTGTTAAATCCATACTAGGGGTCCTATTCTGTAACTTTTAACGACAATGTTATTATTATATATCGTTGCGCAGTTCTTTTATCATATGAAATATCTGTGCAACTGTACACTGTAACGATATCGACACTTAAGAGTTAAGGAATCTAAGGAATCTACTTTTTAGAGTGTAACTACATTGTATGTGTAAGTTGTGCGTGATCGTACCGTCACTCCCGATACACACCGCGTTCTGTCTTTTGGTAGTTATCAGGTGTATAAGCTTAAATTCGCTGTTGCTCATAGGTGGCATTAGCGAGCGTACAAAGCTACCCTGGGCACACAACACACTTTTTCTTATGTGTTTGACATTTGTCAATATTAACCAGTGCACATCATCAGCAATTTCATACAACAACATACATTTTTTCTTTCGTAATCATGTCTAGTTTTTTGCTAAAAAAAAGCATATTAGGGAAGCTTTGCTTTTCTGTTTCAATTTGAAGAAATCAGCTGCCGAATCGCATTGAATGCTTGTGGAGGCCTATGGCGACAATGGTTTATCGGAAACAACGTGCAGAGATTGGTTTCACCAGTTCAATGATGACAATTTTGATCTGAGTGACAAGAAGCGTGAAAATCAGCCCAAGGAGATTAGCAGGTTCTTTTGGATGAAGACCCAATCGCAAAAAATGCTTGTTGAGCAATTGGGTATTTCAAGCAGCCATTTCCATGCGGCTACCATGGAGAAGGTTCAAAAGATCGGAAAATAGGTGCCGCATGAACTGAACGATAGGCAGATGAAGCGACGCCAAAACACATGCCAAATTCTGCTTGCCAGACAAAAAAGAAAGTCGTTCCTGCATCGAATTGTGACAGGCGATGAAAAGTGGATCTACTTTCAGAATCCTAAACGCAATCTTGGATTGATCCCGCCAACATCAACATCTTCCTCAAAACCAAATCGCTTCGGACGAAAGACGATGCTGTGCATTTGGTGGGATCAGGAGGGTCATCTATTACGAGCTGTTAAAACCTGGTGAAACTAATAGCTCACCGCTACCTCCAACAACTAATCAAATTGCCGTTCTTTGCGTGAAAAAAGGCCGTATTATCGGAAAAGACATGACAAGCTGATTTTCCTCCACGACAATGCACCATCGCACACGTCAACAATGGTCCAAAACTACTTGGAGACACTCAACTGGGAAGTGCTGATCTCGCTTACTCACCAGACCTGGCACCTTCTATCATCTGTTTCGTCGATGGGCCACACGCTCGCTGAGCGGCACTTCGATTCTTACATCCGAAAATGGCTTGATGAATGGTTTGCCTCGAAAGATGAGGAATTTTTTTGGCATGGTATACACAAATTGCCCGAAAGATGGGAAAAATGTATAGTTAGCGAGGGCAAGTACTTTGAATAAATTTATTTTTGCTTCCTAGGAAAAAAAAAGTGTTTTTCCGATCAAAAACAGCGGATTTAAGCTTATACACCTAATAATGCTCAATTGGACATGTTACGATTAGATATTGCTCAATTGGATATGTACAATTAGATACGGCACAATTTGATACTGCAATTCAATACGGAACAATTGGCAACGTATTTCAATATCGTATAATTTGATACCGCATGATTCTCCGTTTTAAAAACATAAATTATTTTTTCATATAATTTTTGTGTACTTACAGCAAAGAATTTATGCTTTTAAATAAGAGAACTGTACGCACGCACGCACGCACGCACGCACGTATGTATGTACATTTGCGGATAGTTTATACAGGAAATCAAATATTAATCATTTTTTAATACTCGTATATGTATTGTGTGAATTCTAACATCATTAAATGCAAAGAGAATTGAGAAAACTTTATTCCAGAATGATTCAGATCATTTTTCAATAAGACAATTATGATTTTTTAGAAGATTTTTCAATAAAATATAAGATATTCAAAATATTAATTTCCGAATAAATATGGCAATGTCACCGCTCCGTTTAAACTAAAATAACTTAAATTGCATATAATTTATCTCAAAAAATAAATTTTCATAAGTTTGGACAAAATTTGGATAGGGCCGAAATCAATCCTTATATACCCTACTCCTTTTTCTAAAAAAGAACCGATAGTGACATTAAATTTCTATTTACTATTCAATTTTGATGTCAATAATTGTTTGTTGAGAAATATAATTTCCATAACTGTTGAATGGTTACAAAGGCAATCATACCTACACGAATAAAAAATTTTTTGTTCTCTGTACTGATAGCAACAAAGTTGATATTGGAGGCGTAACTTTTTTATAATGAAAATATCATGGAATTCCATTCCTATACTGACGGAATGATTACAGGAAGTACCACGGGGATTTCAACACAACGTAAGACCAATAAGTTTTCACGTACGTAGTTTTCATATACAGCATATCACCAACAAATATTCAAGCGTATACATATACCATGCACGCGCATACATATACCATGCACGCGTGTACATATATGTGTGTACCCGTGAAATTGTTAAAATTGTGATTTTATGATTTTATGTTATATAATCAAGCGGGAATTTATTCTCTGTAAATCAAGTTAATGATTTCATATGCATATATTTTGCAATTTGTTTTCAAATTTTCAAATTTTCAAGCTTAAAAATTTGTTCTGCTTTTTAATACACTACAACTATGCAATTATTCATTGATTGTCTCAAAATACTGTAAATCGAAAGACGCATATGCAAATAAATTTTTGAGAACTATGAGGGGAACGAAGATCTGATGTACTTGAACGTATTTTAGAACTTGAAAATTACTACGAGAATTACGCTTATAGCAGGAAAAATGTTGAAAAAAAATGAAAATGAAAGAATGGAACAGTTAAAACTACCGGAAATAATTTGCTTAGATTTACTTTCATGTTTTCTTACGTATTTTAAGTCATATAGTGTCTATTAAGTCATATAATTTAAGTCATATAATCTCGAGTCGAATACTACAGATATGCACAGAGTGTGCACAAAAAATTCCGTTCCTGCATAATATTTTAAGAAATATACTTTCTTGTGAAAAAAATATTTGAGATGAAAGTTTTAAGGCATAAAAAACTTTATTTCTCTTTTTATCTCCTTGTGTTACATTGCGAAGATCATTTTGAATTTCTTAATGAGACTCATTTTTTATATTTTTGTAACCGTCCTTGAGATCTTTAAAGTGCTGTAATCATTTTCACATTATGTCAGTCATTTCGAAATTATCGAAGTTTTTAATGTAAGACATCCAGCTACGGAGCAAGATCACAGAAATTAAATATTTATTTCTGTGTACATACATCTGTCTTAAGTCTGATCTGCATAAGACATAACGCGAATCGCAGATCGCAAGTTTGTCGCACTAACTAATTTAATGCGTCAATTTTAAAAGTGATGCTTCGAAGTTGGCTGCAACACTTGCGATCTGTGACTCGCGTTCTACGTCTTATGTACATCAGGTTTTAGTTGCAAATAGCAAATTCAATGGGACGCACTAATGCGCACTTATTAAATTTATAATATTATTTATTAAATAGTAATATTACTAGTAAAATAATAATATTACTTATTAAAGCCATTATGCATTGATTTAATCTGTAGTAATGAAATGTCTATTTTGAATTATAAAATATATAGATTTTATGTAATAGTAATAAAAAATAAAATAATAGTATATATGGAGATTTTATAAATTAATCTATTTTTGTATTTATATTAAACACAATATTTTTATGTCAAGTTATGTACGATAGCTTTAATCTGCAACTATGTGCACTGAGTGGATGCAATCGAATTCACTATAAGATTCAATTGATTAGTATACGTCTATTTATAATTTCTTTTAAACGTTATGTCATAATATCAATGCGCATATACGTATGTAGAATTACGTAAATCATAAAAAACAATATAAAAATAATATACACTATACATTAATTAATATACCAAAACTAAATATTGACAAAATGTTGACTAAATATGTACGATAAAAATAAGATTCAATTTAAAAAATTCAAGATAATCTTCGCTTGACCTTCGAGACGTAACCGAAGCTTAAACTGATAAAAGGAATAAATAGAATTTTTAAGCTTCAAACTTTCATATATTTTTTTCATAAAAAAATTATAACATTTTTCGAGATACTTTGTTGGGCCGGAACTTTATAAATATCCTTTATTTATTTATTTTATTATTATAGTGTTACGAACGTCGTAACACTATAATAATAAAATAAATAAATAAAAATTTAATTAAAACATCACGTTTGATAATGTTTTAATTAAGAAATATTTTCACGACATGTTTCCGCGATGTTTCTGACTTCAGAAGAATTTTATTTATTGAGAAAGCTGACGAGAGGCGCGTCATCAGATGGACACGCGGAAATCAGGAGAAGATATAATCGGATTGGAGCATCGATTCGGAGCTCATTCGCTCACAGTTTGGATTTTCACGAGAACACTCCAAATTTCGTCTATCTAAAGTCTATAACGAGTTGGAGGAAATAATTAAGTAATTGAAGATAAAAATAAAGTTATGGCGCTAATTTATTAATAAACTATTTTGAGATTTTGAAAAAATGCGCGTAAAGTCTATTCGCTCTGATTCCGATGTCCCTGCGAATCCTGAATTCGTTGCTCCCAGCTCCTTGGAATAACATATTTGATGAAAACTGCAACAATGAAATTCGCAATTGTTATAAAATTTACCTTGGGGAGCCTTTATCGTGTCTCTCGTTGTATTGCGGCCGTTTGTCTCTCAATGCTCGGCTCAAACGCATCAATTGCGTTCGATACCGATCGCCTGTGATTGTTTTAGTCGATTTTAACAGCATAATACACTACGCCGAGCTGGTCCCACCAAATACAGAGCATGATCTTGGACGTCAAAATCACAGTTCTTGAAGCGTTGAAACCACTCACGATACGTTCTTTCACTAATAGCGGCCTCACCATAAGTATTTGAGAGCATTCGATGAGCCTCAGCCGCAGATTTCTTCATATTGAAGCAAAAAATTAAAACCTCCCGCAAATGACGAGAATTTGGCTCGTAAACTGACATTTTTAATCGAGAATAACTTTATGATGCAGACACAAATCGACTAATGTTTCTATGGGGTTATGTTGACAGATGCCCAAGTTTATTATATGACATCTATGATCTATTTATTTCGACCACCACTTACCGCTAAAGCCATCTATAGGAAAACGGCGGAAACAAAGTAGTACACCTAATAGATTTGAATGACAGATATTTCAAATAAATATAAATAAGGAGCATACAGCCACGACGACAGATATTAAAAAGAAAATAATATATTTATTATTTAAGATATTTATTAATAAATAATATATTTATTATTTAAGATATTTATTAATAAATAATATATTTATTATATAAGAAAACATAGACGTTTCAATTAAGATTTGACCATCATCAGTACATACAGATGACAATAAAGAATTACAAACAAGTTTATTAATAAGAACGCAAAATTGTTAATCAAAGAAGTGTTAATTCAGTATCAAGATGACAGAAAAAGTGCATAAGAAAAAAGTGCATAATATTAAAAAAATTATCGCAAGTCAATAAGATAGTAACAAATTCTTTTCCTTTCCAAACGCTTGTAATACGCATTAATTGAGTAAGATAAAGTCCAGAGAATGAAATTTACCAACAAAAATATATATTAAAAAAGGAAAAAAAGAAAATTTTTTTTTTTTTTTAATAACGCATCTGGCGACTAATATGTTCCGTTTATGATTTCTTTTTTATGGAAGCAAGGAATAACTTCATATGAGAATATGGAATTTCCAGATTCTATTTAAAAATTGAGGAAAAGAAAAACTTTTTAATAATTAAAATATTTTAGACAATACAATGATTAATTATGAAGGTTAAATATAAATTCACATTAAAGCTCGCATACCACGTATTTTTTAACACAAGTCCTCGCAGATGTCCTCTGAGTATCCTAATTTAAAAAAAAAAACCGAGAAAAATCTGAACAAATGGTAAGAACTACCGCTGACAAATATTTTGGAAGATCATGGCTCGTGAACAGTATTTATATAGGGTAAAGGAAAAGAAGAATGTGGAAAGGATAGGAAGTTCCAGTGAGAACCAGAAGTGTGAGTAAAGAGGATTTTTCCGATGATTGATAAGTAGATTTCAGGAAAGCATTCTGTGTTACTTTATTTAAGCAATTATCTTGTCATTTAATATGGTTCATTTCGGAAACTATGCCTTTATAATAAGTTGTTCTGTATCGAAAATACTAATATTCTTCCAATCAATTGTATGATCATGATCAAGTTTGTGACGAGAGATAACCGACAAAGAATTAATAGGTTTTTTAAATCATTTCAATCATGTGTTCTTTTAAACGCGTCCTTAATTTTCTTTTTGTCTGTTCTACATAAAAGTAATTGTACTCATGATTAATTTTATAAACATCATTAGAATATTCTTCTTTTTTGATTTCCTCTTTACCCGTTTTAATGAAATTGTTTGTACAATTCATTTTTTTATAAGCTATGTTGAAGTCAAATTTTCTTGTAATTTTTTTGTAGATTTGAATTTTTCAGAGATTTTATAGAAATAAATACTTTTTAACAATCTTGGAAGAATCCGAGTTAGCAATATCTTTTTTTTCTTCCCTGATGTTTTCAAAATTGCTTTTGGACGACAACACCTTGATCTTGTTGTTAATAGTTGTAAATAAAAATTCGTATGGATATCCATTATTTTGGAGAATATTGATTAGGGAAATAATATTATTCTTGGAATTTTGGATAGGAAAGAAATAAAATTCTATCCAAATGCCCAATTACAACACTCCCTTTTGTGTTCAACAGGATGATTAGAAAAGAAGTTTAAATATCTACCAGAATTTATTGGTTTTCTGTAATTGTCAAAAATAATTCTCCCATTTTTGATTAATAGTTTTACATCGAGAAAGTTTATTACTCCATTATCGCCATATTCGATCGTAAATTTGATTCTTTCACGATAAGAATTAAAAGAGCATAAGATTGTATTAATATGCTTGTTAGGAGCTGCAATGAGATGTCATCAACATAGCGATAATAGAACATGTATTGTTAGTGTCTTAAAAATGCTACATTCCATATCTTGTGTTACCAAATCTGCTAGAATTAGAGAGAGAGGAGATCTCATGGGCAGACCGAATATTTGTTCATAAATTTCGTTATTGAATTTAAAAAGTACTTTAGAATAATTGACTAAAAGACTTTAAAATAATTGAAATTGCTAGTTTAAACTCGCGTGGAATGGTATTGTTGTGTTATTACATATCGAGTCCCATCTTTTCAAGACGTTTTTTAAAGTTAGATCGTTAGGAATGTTCGAATACGTCGAAGTGAATCGTGTCGAATGATACGATTTGATAATTTTCTATTAAAGGCATACTATTAATTTTTTTGACGAGATCGAAACTGTTTTTAATATAATTAACTTTT
The DNA here is from genome assembly GCF_001594045.1 of Atta colombica. Taxonomy (NCBI): domain Eukaryota; kingdom Metazoa; phylum Arthropoda; class Insecta; order Hymenoptera; family Formicidae; genus Atta; species Atta colombica. The sequence continues at coordinate 337,272 of NW_017259588.1, forward strand.
TTTTATTGCTTTTATCGACAAATCTTTTAGAAAGGACAAATTAAAGAGAGGATTGTTTATGACAATCATTCTTAAAGGTTAACCATCCTTATGTACTTTAGGGTGCCCATAAGACTTTGATAAATCTCTGTCCGATATATACAATTTTTTATACGTGGATTGATCAATATAACCTTTAGTTCTCCACTGTGTCAAAAGTGTACGCGTTTTCATCGTCAGTTTGCTAGTAGTCTTTTTTTACTATTTTGTAAATTGTCAGACAAAATTTAGTACATTTTTTCATTGTAATCCTTAAAATTTAGTATTAAAGTAGTACTACCCTTATCCACTCTAGTAATTAACAATTCAGGGTGATCAGCAACAAATTGATTGAGTTCTTTGAGCTCTTTTTTTGTCAAAGTGGAATTCGAATTATTCGGAAAACTAAATTTTATATTTTCGAGAATGGGTATAATATCTTTTCTAATGGAATTCTTTTTTTTCATCTAATTTAGATAAATTATTCTCTATATGTTTATTCAATGTAGTATATTCAATAGTTATTTTTTCTTTATTTGTAATATTATTTGATAAATTGAAACGTTGACCTAATTGTAAGATGAATTTAGCATTCTCCGGAATGTCAATACTGCTGAGGTTGATCAACCAGTTATTGTTTATATTATTTAATTTATAATCAAAAAACAAAATTCTCCGGACTGATATTTACATGATGTGTAACAATAGAATTATTTTCTTTAACGTCATATGTAGAAATATTATTAATTTTAATCGGAACAAAATCTTTTTGGCAATCATCAATAAGCGGTTTTGTAATGGCAATACTATAAGCAATATTTTTATTTTGAAAACACAATTTAGCAGACTTTAAGTTATCGATTTTTTTATTAATTTTGTAATTTTTTTTGTCTCAATTTTTGTTGAAATTAATTTCTTGACGATGGAAAACGCACAGCAAATATCAAACGGAAGAGACGAGTTAATAATTTTATAGTTTGTAAAAAGTTCATATCATACATATAATAGTTGTCTATAAGCATCATTCAATTTTGTACGTAATAATTTTTGAATGAAATTGTGTTTGAGTCTATTTATTTGATATGTAGAAGAACAGTGGTGTGTATTAATTTCGAACTGTAAAATTTTTTTTAAATGTATAGGGATAAGTTTATCATTTAAACAAGTTTTTAAAAAAAAAATTCTTACTCTTAATTTCGCATTGGAATAAGTTTTATACATTTCTTTAATAGAAGACACGTTTGGAATCCGAAATATATTCTAATCAAAAAACGGTAAATTAAAACATATTCATGCTCATGTAGTGATAAAATTTAAATGTTTGAAGATGGCTCAATAATACAAATATAAATAATAAGGAGCATACAGCCACGACAACAGATATTAAAACGAAAATAATATATTTATTATTATTATAAGAAAACATAGACATTTCGGTCAAGATTTGACTATCAGTACATACAGATGACAATAAAGAATTACAAACAAGTTTATTAATTAAGAATGCAAAATCACGAGTCAAAGAAGTGTTAATCAAGATGACAAAGAAAGAAGTGCATAATATTAAAAAAATTATCGCAAGTCAATAAGATAGTAACAAATTTTTTCCTTTCTAATCGCTTGTAGTACGCGTTAATTGAATAAGATAAAGAAACAGAGAATGAAATTTACCAACAAAAATATATATTAAAAAAGGAAAAAAGAAAACTTTTTTTTTCTTTTATAATAATGGTGACTAATATGTTTCTTTTATGATTTCTTTTTTAAAAAAATAACTTCGTGTGAGAATACGGAATTTCTAGATTTATTGAAAAATTAAGGAAAAGGAAAACGCTTTTTAATAATTAAAATATTTTAGATACAATGATTAATTATGAAAATCAAATATAAATTCACATTAAAGCTCGCTTACCACGTATTTTTTAACACAAGTCCTCGCAGATGTATCTCTGAGTACCCCAATTTAAAAAAAAAAACCGAGAAAAATCTGAACAAATGGTAAGAACTACTGACAAATATTTTGGAAGATCATGGCTCGCGAACAGTATTTATGTAGGGTAAAGGAAAAGAAGAATGTTAGTGGAGAGTTCTATGTGTGGGGATTTTTCCGATGATTAGTAAATAGATTTCAGGAAAGCGTTCTATGTCACTTTTTTGTTAAGCAATTATCTTGTCGTTTAATATGGATCATTTCGAAGACCATCCTTTTAGAATAAGATTGTTCTGAATCGAGAATACTAACATAATGATTATCCTTTAAGAATGATCGTTAGTTGCATAAACAATCCTCTCTTCAATTTGTCCAATTTTCTAAAAGACATTATTGATAAAGCAATAAAAAAAATTTTAGTTATATTAAAAACAGTTTCTCATAAAAAAAATTAATGGTATGCCTTTACAAGAAAATTATCAAAGCATATCATTCGAGATCACTTCAATCACTATTCGAACATTCTTAACGATCTAGTTTTAAAAAGTGTGGAAAGATGGAACTCGATATGCAATAACACGACAATATCGTTCCACGCGAGTTTGAAATAGCAATTTCAATTATTCTAAAGTCTACTTTTTAAATTCAATAACAAAATTGATGAACAAATATTCAATCTGTCCATGGGATCTCCTCTCTCTACAATTCTAGCAGATTGGTGATACAAGATTTAGAATGTAGCATTTTTAAGACTAACAATACATGTTTCTCTCTATTATCGTTATATTGATGACATCATCATTGCAGCTCCTAACAAGCATATTAATACAATCTTGTGCTCTTTTAATTCTTATCATGAAAGAATCAAATTTACGGTCGAATATGGTGATAATGGAGTAATAAATTTTCTCGATGTAAAACTATTGGGTAAGGGAAAAAGTTCATGACGATTTTTTAGTAAAATGAAAGTGTTTTTCTTAGAGTATTGAAATTAATTTATTTAAACCAAATATGCTCCATTATTTTTTATAATATTTTGCCATTTTTGGGGCAGAGCCATAATTCCATCGCGATAGAACTTCTGTGGTTTCTGATCGAAAAACTTCAAATGATTTTCACAGGCCTCTTTTGAAGCTAGCTTTACACCATTAACAGAGTTCTGCAGAGACCTAAACAAATGATAGTCTGAAGATGCTATGTCAGGACTATACGGTGGATTAAAACTTCCCAGTCAAGCTCTCGCCGAGTCATCAAAAATGTGTGTGGTCGAGCGTTGTCGTGATGGAAGATGACACCTCTCTTATTGATTAATTCTGGCCGCTTCCTCTCAATTGCTTGTAATCTCTGCAATTGTTCACAATAGAGTTCGGAATTAATTGTTTGATTGGACGATAACAGCTAATGAACGAGCTAATTCCCTTCCAGTCCCACTACACACACACAACATCACCTTCTTCCTCGTCAATCCAGGTTTTGCGATTGCTTGCGTCTTCTCTCCTTTCTTTCTTTACCACGATTTTTTTTTAGTTGGATTATCGTAGGTCCATTTTTCATCACCAGTTATCATTTTCTTCAGAAATGGCTCAATTTCATTCCGTTTCAGTAGCATATCACAAATATTAATTCAGTCCATCATGTTCCTAACTCTCAATTCGTGAGGAACTTAAACATCGAGCTTCTTTTTGTATCCAGCTTTGTGTAAATGATTTAAAACTGTTTTGTGGTCGATGTCTAGTTCCCTGGCAATCTCATATGCTTATCACGCTCGACTTTTACTATGATTTCATCGGACTTTTCAGTGATTGGTCGACCGGAGCGAGATTCATCTTTTACATCGAAATTTCCAGCAAGAAAGCGAATCATTTCCGTGCTGCTGATTTTGATAGAGTATCTTCACCATAAATAGCGCAAATTTTTTACAAGCCTGTGCAGCATTCTTGCCTTTATCGTAGTAATACTGCAAAATATAGCGAATTTTTTTCTTATTTATTTCCATTTTCAAAATAAAATAAATTTGGATCGACTTCACCAATTTCAATCTTTTTCGGGTCAAAACAAAGGTTAAAATGTCACTTTTTAAACGCACGTCTAGTGTTGCCGATGCGATTAGTAGTTGCCGACTGCTGAGCATTTAATGCCATCTAGCGGGAAAAACGCCACGAACTTTTTCCCACCCAATATTAATCGAAAATGGGAGAATTATTTTTGACAATTACAGAAAACTAATAAATTCTGGAAGATATTTAAACTTTTCTAATCATCCTGTTGAATACAAAAGGGGTGTTGTAATTGAGCATTTGGAGAGACAGAATTCTATTCCTTTCCTATCCAAAATTCCATGAGAATAATATTATTTCCCTAATCAATATTCTCTAATAATAATGGATATCTATCCGAATTTTTATTTATAACTATTAACAACAGGATCAAGACATTGTCGTTCAAAAGCAATTTTGAAAACATCAGGGAAGAAAAAAAAGATATTGCCAACTCGGATTCCTCCAGGATTGTTAAAAAGTATTTTATCTTTCCGTATTTCTATAAAATCTCTGAAAAATTCAAATCTATTACGAGAAAATTTGACTTCAACATAGCTTATAAACCAATGAATTGTACAAACAATTTCATTAAAACGGATAAAGAGAAAATCAAAAAAGAACATTCTAATGATGTTTATAAAATTAATGAGTACAATTATTTTTATGTAGGACAGACAAAAAGAAAATTAAGGACACGTTTAAAAGAACACATAAATGATTTAAAAAATCTATTAATTCTTTGTCGGTTATCTCTCGTCACAAACTTGATCATGATCATACAATTGATTGGAAAAATATTAGTATTCTCGATACAGAACAACTTATTATAAAAGCATGGTTTCCGAAATGAACCAATATTAAATGACAAGATAATTGCTTAAACAAAGTGACATGCTTTCTTGAAATCTACTTACCAATCATCGGAAAAATCCTCTTTACCCACACATGGAACTATTCTCTCCACTAACATTCTTCTTTTTCTTTACCCTATATAAATACTGTTCGCGAGCCATGATCTTCCAAAATGTTTGTCAGCAATAGTTCTTACCATTTGTTTAGATTTTTCTTGGTTTTTTTTTTAAATTGGGATACTCAGAAGTACATCTGCGAGGACTTGTGTTAAAAAATACGTGGTAAGCGAGCTTTAATGTGAGTAAAATAATGTTTATATTTGATGTTTAAATTTGATGTAAAATTATGTTTATATTATCTTCATAATTAATCATTGTCTAAAATATTTTAATTATTAAAAAGCATTTTTCTTTTTCTTAATTTTTAAATAGAATCTGAAAATTCCGTATTTTCATATGAAGTCATTCTTTGTTTCCATAAAAAAGGAATTATAAACGGAAGATATTAGTCGCTAGATGCGTTATTATAAAAAAAAAGTTTTCTTTTTTTACTTTTTTAATATATATTTTTGTTGGTAAATTTCATTCTTTGGACTTTATCTTACTCAATTAACGCGTATCACAAACGATTGGAAAGGAAAAGAATTTATTGCTACCTTATTGACTTGTGATAATTTTTTTAATATTATGCATTTCTTTCTTTGTCATTTTGATACTGTATTAATATTTCTTTGACTAATGATTTTGCGTTCTTAATTAATAAAATTATTTGTAATTCTTTATTGCATGTACTGATGGTCAAATCATTTGATTAATTGACCGAAACGTCTGTTTTCTTACATACTAATAATAAATATTATATAATAATAATAAATATATAATAAACATTATATTATTTTCGTTTTAACATACGTCGTCGTGGCTGTATGCTCCTTATTATTTATATTTTTATTATTGAGCCACCTTCAAACATTTAAATATTTCAAATAAACTTAGATAAACGCTACGAAAAACAATTCGACTGAAACTATAGACGTACTCGTACACATACGAACATCCTCGTTAATTTCATACGAGAGTAATTTATTTGACACCGTAAACAATATATGTACGGAAATGTCGACTCAGCAATCGGACACATCGCGCGCAGAGCCAAGTAATGAACAACCAGCAACAGGTGTTGAAATAGAACTAAAATCAATCGATTCGAGAGCGTCGATAAAGCAATCACAAGAACTTAACCAGGGAATCAACACGAATAAGCCGAAAAGAATTATTAGATAAGATGCTTGACGCAATTACAGGGTTACAAGACCGTATAAGCAATATAGAAATTAGTATTAATACGAAGAAAAAAAGGCGAGTATATAATATTCATTAATATATAATTAATATTAATTAATATTCATTATATCGTATATAATATTCATTAAATATTATATATGAACCGACACTCATAGATATTATAAAAACTAGCTGCATAGAGTCGTAGGACACTTAAAAAAAAAATGTTTGAAATTTAATACCCAAAGTAGACGGACATTCTCGACAAAAATTATAAGAATTTAATAGCGCAAGTACATATGCAATAGAAAAGATAACCTTCGCTAAAAAATTCGCGTTATTAGAAGAGATTTTAAATATCAAGCTTAAAGGAAAGTTACTGTTAAACAAGTTATTTCCAAATAAGAAGCGTTAGAGATTTCGAACAATTAAAATGAGAGTTAGAAATAAATTATCTCGGAAAAAAAGGAATGTCATACCTATTATACAACTCGAGTAAAAGAAGAACTCGCATTAAAAGAAATCTGCCAAAAGCGCACTCATTCGCTTGACGTGTAGATACTTTAACTGTACAAGTTGTTAACCGAGAAATGGAATCATACCGTCGAACAAAAGCGTACCATACTAGAGACCATACAAGATCAGGCTTTATTGAATTTTGAATTAGGATTGCGTAAAGAAAACAAGATGATCGTTCTCAAAAATATAATAGTCTACAAGAGGCAATTAACGCTGCGAGCGCGAAGGTGTACCATATATATATATATATAATATATACACACATATACATATATATAT
>NW_017259588.1:344291-371381 GCF_001594045.1 Atta colombica
CACTAACGGGAAAAACGCCACGAACTTTTTCCCACATCTAATATATTGGGTTGTCCGGAAAGTTCGTGCCGATTTTTGGTAGGTGGCGTAAGGACAGGTCTGAATATATCGAATGATTGAAAACAAATGACATGCGTACATATCGTAAAAGACGATACTTTAGGCATACTTGGAAAAAAATTTGGTTGCGGTACGTTAATTTTTGTCAGTTTTATACATCTTTGAATATGGAAGAAAACAAAGTGCATTTTAGGCATTTAATGCTTTTCTTTTATCGAAAAGGCAAAAATGCCACACAAGCGGCAAACAAGATATGCGCTGTTTATTGCGAAGGTGCTGTAGCTGAAAGAGCTGTGCGGAAGTGGTTTGCCAGGTTTAAAGCTGATGATTTCAAGTCACTTCATCTTGAAAATCAAGAACTCTCGGATAGACCCTCCACTACAGATGAAAATCAAATTAAAACACTGATCGAGGATAACCCACGCTATACGACACGTAAATTAGCAAAAATGTTGAATATGTCAAAATCCACCATCTACATTTTATGAAGCTTGGCTACATAAACCGTTTTGATGTATGGGATGTATTCCCCACGATTTAAGGAGAAAAATCTGATGGATCGCATTTCCATTTGCGACTCACTCTATAAATGCAACGAGGAGACACCATTTTTGAAGCAAGTAGTGACGGAGGATGAAAAATGAATCATTTACAATAATGTTGAGCGAAAAAGATCTTGGGAAAAGCGGAATGAATCACTCCAAAAGCCGGTCTTCATCCAAAGAAGGTCATGCTCTGTGTCTGGTGGAATTGGAAAGGGATCCTGTATTATGAGCTTTTACTAAACAATGAGATAAATTCAGAGAAGTATTGTTTCCAATTAGACAAATTGAAGATAGCAATTGAACAAAAACGTCCAGAAATAGCGAATCGGAAAGACGTCGTGTTTCAAGACAATGTGCTCATGTGTCTTTGATAACTCGACAAAAGTTGTTGGAGCTCGATTGGGATGTTCTACTCCATCCACCATATTCACCAGACCTCGCGCCCTCTGATTTCCACTTATTTCGATCATTACAAAATTCCCTTAATGGAAAAAGCTTCAATTCTTTTGTCGAGGTAAAAAATCATTTAGAAAAATTTTTCGCTGAAAAACCTGAGAGATTCTGAAAGGAATTTTCAAGTTGTCTGAAAGGTGGAGAAAGATTGTAGAACAGAATGGCATCTCCATAATTTAATAAATAATTTAAATCTCTAAAATTTAAATCTTTCAATTTTCCTTCAAAATCGGCACGAACTTTCCGGACAATCCAATATATAAAAACTGTATATAATTTAAAATATATATTGATTAGTTTTTTTTATTTATATTACAAATTGTATTTCAAATTACATTCAATAATAGTAAAAGAACTTTTTAATAAAATAGTTGCAAATACATTGCGTTGCAACATTGCTACGACATTACAGCGCAATTTTGCTGAAGGTGGACATTTTTATGCTGCTACATTGTAACAATGTTGGAAATACATTGCGCAATCTATTTGCAGTATTACAACATTGCAATGAGATATATCTACAATCATTTTGCAATCTTTCTGTGCTGTAATGAGATTGCTTCTTTATAATTTTCTTGATATAAGTGGGAATATGCTGCTATTCGTTGAAAATAAATTGCTGAAATCGCTAAAAATTGCCAAAATCTATATCAATTAACTCATTTCATGAATTATATTAAAATGATTTAATTGATATAGATTTTAGCGATTTTCAGTGACTTCAGCAATTTATTTCCATCAGAAATATTCTATAAGAACTCATGCAAAATTTCAATAGAACAAATGAGAATCTTAATTCCCTGATATAAAAAATATAATTATAATAAATTTGACTGTTGGAAATTAACACTGTACTACATGCGCGATAAACTTCAAATTATTAAATTATATTTTACATATTTAATTATTGATTTGTATACATGTTTTGACTAACTTTTTAGCCATCCTCAATACATACAGATGAATCCATGTAATTATGTGAGCAATGAACATAAGGCGTATAAGACTACAGTATCCGCATGATTTCCATTAAATATTAGCAATGTTTTCATGTGAGATGGTCACCATTTCTTAGAGTGAAAACGAAATCAGTTGAATAGCTGGTGCAACTGATTAGGCGCCTCCTTCAAATCACTACTGATAAACATCATTAATATAAAACAAATTCAGTCAATTGATAATTAAAATAGTTTCGCAATAAAATTCTTGTTTGTATTTGAGCATCGAAATAAACTCCTAAAAGTTAGCCGAAACATGAATACAAATTAATAATTAAATGTGTAAGATACAATTTAATAATTTAAAATTTATCGCGCACATAAAATTTACAGCGCTAATTCCCAATAGTTAAATTTATTATAATTATAAATTGGATAACTCGTGAACTAAACAGAGAATCGACTTCAGATTTTACATATAATATCTTCAGATAATAAATAGAATGAATTTATTAAATTTTCGAGTTATTATCAATGTTAGAACATTAGTGCCATTCTTAATGAGATGGAGACTTCAATTGAAGGAGTATGATAAATTATACACAAGCAAGAGAAATACACTGATGTGTTAAGATATCCAATACGAAATGTAGAAATGAATGAAATTCACTATAACAAAGAAGAACAAGATGACGATAGCGAGAAAAATAAAACGATAAAAAAATACATAGAAAGAGAAACGATAAATCTAAGTGCAAGTGTCACGACGGGAGAGCATCAGGGAGTTATGTACACGTTAAAACGGATACAATTGCTATACAATTTGTATGGCATTATTATGGACGTTGAAAATTATATTCTTCTTCCATTTTGTAGTTTGATTCCAAACGTCATGACTACCAATTAAGTGGCTATCAAATCACGTCAAGCTTCTCTGTTTTCCGTCCGCCTCAGTAACTCTGGGAGTGGGAGTTGTGTGAGTCCGACCATCTGGTCGATGTCCCTATTGAAAAAGCGTTCTCTTCTCCTGCCATCCAGCCTTGGATCATCAGCTCTTCCATGCCATTTTTTCGGATTACGTGTCCAAAGAACTTCATTACGCGCTTTTGGATCGGTAGATATTGGTTTCTTGTGTCAATTCCTAGCTTCTTAAGGATAGAGTCGTTGGATTTAAGAGCTGTCCACAGTATGCGCCGCGTTTTTCTATAGCATGTCATTTCAAATTCTTCTATCCTTCTACGACTTGCCATTTTGATCATCCACATTTCTGATCCATATGTCGCTATGAAAAAGATTAGCGCTTTTACTAATCTTATCTTTGTTGTTTTGAAGATTTGATAGTTTTTCTATATTCTAATTAAGTCCGTCCAGCACCGTTTTTATTAATGCTAGTCTTCTTAAATGATATTAAAATTTTGGGATAATAAATTTGGTTTGTAGATCACTAGCAAGGAGCATTTATTTCTATTGAGTTGTAAGCCCACTGGATTCTTCAACGCAAGCGAGGAATCCTGCTATCTCTTTTTCTGAGCTTGCCAAAATTATAGTATCATTGGCGTATCTGAGATTGGAGATCTTCCTGCCGCTCACAGATTCCGTCTCTCTTCCGTCCCAATCGTTTGTTGCCTTCCTGATATTTTATTCGTCATAGATATTGAACGGGATTGGTGATAGTATACATCTCTGCATAACATTTTTACCCACTTGAAATTCCCTTGAGAGTTAATTGTCGACTCTCACATAGGCTCGGTTGGCTGTGTACAGGCCTTTGGATGAGAAAGATGAGGTGTGTTTTTCCTTAGTATCTGGCATAATTGGTCCTATTTTTCATTATCAAAGGCTTTGGTGTAATTCAGAAAGCACAGTATGTTAGTAACGTATGTTATATTAGCACATAGCATTTTTCGATTATCTGCCTCACATTGATGAAACTGTTCTCTCGTTCTTTGTTCTGGCAGGAAACCCGTCTGCTCTTCGGATATTTGAGGCAGCAAGTATTGTTTAAGTCTTTTCTGGATGACGTATAGACTTTGCTGGTATGGGATATGAGGATCACAGTTCTCTAATTATCGCATTTCTCACATGCCTTTTTTATGGAGCGGGATGTAGATTCCGTTTAGTCTTTTGGTCACTCTCTTGTTTTCCATATTTTATTGCAAAAAGCAAGAAGGACGCAGATACCAACCTCTTCTGTCATTTTTAACATTTCAGAGACTATATCGTCGGACTATATCGACCGACTTACAATGTTTGAGCTTGTTTATGGTGACTTCTATTTTTGTTCTTATGATCGAGAGCTCTCTTTTGATCGATTTTGCAAAGAATATTTGATTTTCTCCTTCCATTAATTTGCCACACAATATTGGCGCCATTTTCTATTATTTTATAGATCTAAAAAATCGTTTTTTTCATATTGTAAAAAAACTAGCATAATTTTAGTTTCTTTCAAAACAATTGTTTTTTTCTTTTTTTTTTAATTGTTGTTTTTACTATATAACTGACGTAATACGTAACTTTTAAATTTTTTCATAAAATTAATGCGAACCATGAAATTATATAACCTTATTTTTATTAAAATGTTTTAGTTTATCCTTCTATTTTTATAGTAAAATCTAATCTAACATTCTTTTAATACATGGCTTAAGTAGACAACTACGCATTGCACTGCATAAGTGGTTTTTATGTTACGACATGGTGCTTCTCGTAATGCAAGAATAAAAAACAGATATTTATTTGTGTAAAAATTTTTTTACTTAAAACGGAATAGATATATAATATATTCATTAAAAAGAAAAGAAAGCGAAGATTCTGAATAACAAGAGTAATTTGAGCAATTTTTTTTTTAATATGATATGAAGGTGGCTAAAATATTAATCGAAATAAAATAATAGCGCATTACTACAGCGCAAATTCTTATTAGCCCTTTGTCTTTATTTATTTGTATTTATAAAACTTCATTTAAATATGTTAGTAAAATAGATAGCATTAGATAATTTTTGAAAAAAATAACACTTATTTTCAAGGCAAAGAGCCAAAGGCAACATCTCCATCATCCTGGTACCGTTAGAGCACAAATAGATCTGCAGCTTTGGATTCTGCACTAGTTGCGATCGGACCGATGAATCGTCTCTCGTATTCTGAGCCATGCGTAACCAATAGGCGCACCAATACGCTTCACATGAAATCGCGCTCGCAATTCATCATTTTAGTTATAGCCAAAAATATTCGGCACTTCATCATTTTAGTTACAGCCACACCAAAAGTACAGAACGTGCAGCACACGGCAAGAAAGCATTAAGAATAAGATCAAGTAAGAAAATGAAAAATCAAATAATATGAATCCTTATTTTGCAGATTAATCCTAAACGGATATAGCGCAAGCAATGCTCAGTCCCACAAATGAAATCATATTTGTTCTTTATTCCTGCACTACATAGACTACGAGAAGCACCCCGCATGCTGCAACATAATAATCATTTATGCAATACAATGCGCAGTTGTCTACTTAAACTTTGCCATGTAAAAGGATGTTAGATTAGGTTTTATTATAAAAATAGAAGGATAACTAAAACATTTTAATAAAAATAAAGTTATATAAATAAGAATTCGTGTGTAAGTACTATGAATTCTCAAGTATCCCTTACAGGACGCTCATCATTTGGAGTTGATCAATGAATGAAATACAGGGTCAACAAAAAGCACGAAGAGGTTGTACAAATAGCAACTCAATGTATGCTATGAGAAGATTAATAAACCAAGTAGAATCGGAAATTGAAACTGACGATAAAATTAGATGTCGCCGTTCTGGAAACTCATTTTTAACAAATTCAAATATTTAAATAAAATGAAGCAATTTTGAGGTAAATTCATTAGGAAACGGAAAGCTAACTTGTTCAAATATTTTGAGCATAATTGAAAAAGATAATTAAAAACTAATCGTAAGAGAGAATGGGATAAGTCGGACTTATTTGCAATTTTTACTCTTTACAAAGCGTAAAAAACGTCCGATCGTAAAACCAAAGGTATTGGAAAGATTATTTCATTCGCTTCATTTTCAAAGCATTTTGATCTATCTTACCTGTTGAACTATAATGAAAAATGTAAAAACGTTTTTTTCCGAATTGGTTCCAAATCGGATACTCTTATTTTTATGGATCTTTAGATAAAATTTTAAAATATTTTAACCCTAGTTGCACACACTCCCCGAGACCCCAGTGAAATTTTCTAAGATTAGCATGAAAAGTTCTGAAAAAGAAGGGAAGAATTTAGGACATTGAAATAAAAAAAGTTTGGGGTTTCTTAACAGGTAAAAAAAGTAAGAGGCTTTCTTACTTTGCTTAACAGGTAGATGTGGTGGCGCGCACCATTCGCCGCTGAACTATTAAACAAAGTGAGCTTAGTTCCCAAGACTCCAGTGTGTCAAATTTGTAACTTTTTCAAGGTGATTATTTTTTCAAATTTGCATTGTTTTATGTTCATAATGTTACATATTTCATTAAAAATAATATTTGTTCAATATTTGAACGTATTGTTTAATATTTTAATTGTAATTTTTTTGTTAAACTGTATGTTTTCGAATGGAAGACCGATCATTAAAATAAAAGTTAAAAATGGTTAGAATTAGACAGTACCTCCGTGCAAGCGTATATGTCCACAATGCCACATTCCAAGACGCGAAATGCACCGATCCTTATTGTGTAGCAATTGCACAAACAGTATATAAAATTGTACTCAAACAATATGCATTGTACAAACAATGTGACAATATTGTCACAGCTAATATGACAATGTTTTTTTTATTTCGAATAAATAACATTGCATATACATTTTCATAAGAATTTGCTTCTTTTTCTCTTTCCTCAATCCTATTGCCCGTAATCGAGCGTAGTGTCTTCTCTCATATGCTTGTAGTGTGCACGCTGGTTATACGCAGGGAACCTACATAAGGAACCTACAGTTTAACGTCGATTCTAAATGGTGATTTTGTTTAGAGAAATATATTATACTCTTGATGGTTTGTCATTGTCTGTCGAGAGAAGCTACAAGGGTACGAAAAATTTTTTGCCTGGGATCGAATCCGAGATCTCTGGCATAGCAGTCTCTATATTTCCACGCTCGTGATACATTTTTTTACCTGTATTATTATATGACTTTTAAATATTTTCATGCATTAATGATTTATTATGTTAGTGAACTAGTAATATATACGTTAAAAGTCATATCATACAATATTGATTATAACAAAAATTTCTGATATAAAAGTCAAACATTTATATATTATCCTACCAAATGTACAAAACATGAAAAATAAAAACTTTTTTATTGCTTGCAATTTTATTGAAAAAATATTGGGTTACCAATTTTTTTATTATTTTAAGTGAATTTTCAAGACTTTTTCAAATCGGTATATAAACAAAAAAGATGTGAATTTAAAAAAAAAGTGTTATATTGAGATTTTTTTCTAAATTTTTTTTTTCCTTTAAACCTACATATCTCGAAGTTCTATTAATTTTTACATATTATGAGCTCGTTCCGTACAATGGTGCACATTTGGTCCTCGGCATCACAGAAAACCTATCACTACTATCTCCATCAAGCAGACACTTACCGAATTGACCAACTTCGCCTGCAAAAGTGAACGAGACAGCTAGAGAAAGCGTCCATCCTTCTAGCTCTATTAATAACTTGTAAATACAAACGAATAATAGAGCGAAAAGAACGAGCTCTCGTTCCCTCTAATCTTGTTATAAACGATTGAAAACCGAAAATGTGCTTTTTCAGCCGCTCGGCATGTATCTGTATAAGGGAAAAAGAGATACACACATTCTAGATAATAATAGATTTTAATACAATAATCATATAACCTTCTTATTAAGAGCAAAAATGATTTTAAATATGCAAACAAGACAACGATCTCTGACACAATCAGATAAGAGGCTCCTATCCATTCTTCTATGTCAAAGAAATAACAGATCGAATTGGCAGAATATTAAACAAACACAATATTCGAACTATCTTTAAATCACCCAAAAAGATAGGACAAATCTTAAGAAATCCTAAAGATCAAAGATTTCCATTTAGCTCCGCAGGAGTGTACAAAATACTTTGTTCCTGCGGGCAAATATACATTGGAGAAACTGGGAGAATGATCAACCTACGGATAAAAAAACACCAATGTGATGTCAGATTAAAATATGTCACGCAATCAACACTATTAGAGCACAACATCGAAACTGGACACTAAATATTGTTTGATAAAACAACCACAATAGCCAACATTACATCATACTTTCCAAGAAAGAGAAGCCATAGAGATACAAAAACACTCTAACAATCTAATTAGAGATAATGGCTACAACATAAATAAAATAAAACGATTCTCCCGGTTAATGAGGACTGACCAATTCCCCTCCCCCCCCTCTCTCACAATTCTCTTCTCCCCCTCCACCACTCCACAAGTAGCGTAATAAATAAAACGGGGCAACCCAGAAGAACAGCTCAGTATCACACTGCTCCTCGCCCTGATGAAGTGAACTGTAAGGTTCACGAAACGTGCATTCACGCATTCCAAGAATGGATCTAGATACGGAAGAAATCCGCGAAACACATAGTCTTTATATAAAAAGGATCCGTGGAAGTCTCAAGAATATTTTTATATAATTATTGAATTTATACATTTTTAAAAGTTTTTAACCAACAACTATAGAAAAAAACCGAAGAAACCGAATCACTTTATTCAATGGACAAATAAACAATTATTTAAAAATTGTACAACACATAAACACTTTTTAATTTGTATGTTATAATATATTAATCATCTCACTTTCGGAATTTAGTTTATTATCAGAATTCTTACATATAGAGATGTTATAGAAGCATTTAAAATAAAATACTGATCAATATCAAATACATTTGCGAACACATTATTAATTAACACATTATTATAAAAACATAATTTTTTTTCGGATTTTTTTAAAGTAATAAGATTTTATTTACATGTAAAAATATTGATCTTTCAATTCAATTAAGTTGGACGCATATCATAGAATTATTATTATTATTATTATTAGAATTATTATTATTATATTTTTTCTATAATTGTTGATTTAAATTGACTAATTGTAATAATTATATAAGAATATATTATTTGTCTTAATCGTTTACTCGTAATTAATGTAATAACATAAATTTCAGAAAAATATTATGAAAATAAAGAGAAAAGAGGCATAATTAGTACATGAAATGTCCATCGCGCGTTTTTCTTGCTCAGTCATACCGATTAGTTGCGTTTACAAATGCATATATAATCCACACAGAAAATTTTAACAATACCTCATTAATTATTGTATGCACTGACTTTTGATCGTTAATTGACGAAAGAAAAACTACATATTCAAAATTTAATATTCGAATATATACATATTCGAAATTTATAATTTGAGAAGCTGTTCGCTAATTTTGTCAGCCTCGATCATGATTTTATTAATAAATTTTTATAAAACTATAATCGTGATAGATCAATTATCTAAATAAACGTAAATTTATCTCATATAAATGCTCCTTGTGGCCGTTTCATTTTAAGATATCTATAAGGTATTTAATATGAGATCAGATTACGAATATTGACCTATATATGAATAATAAACATGTCACAAATTTCAGTAAAGAGGTATTTTGCTTATATTTTTTTATTTCAATATTTTATTATGATGTGACGCTTCTTTGGTCACAAAGGTATTCTAAAATTGTTCATTTTATAATTTCTGATAAAGTTTTAAAATCTGAAAATATTTTTTTTTAATTATAGAGTTAATTACAGAGAAGTGTTACATATTTTTTAATATATATCAGAAACTGAATACTAAATGTTCCAAATAGAATATAAATCTTCTCAGTTCCAAATAGAATATAAACCTTCTCATCTTTCATAAGGTGTCATAATTCATATAAAAATTGAGAAAACTGTGCATAAGGGCACGATGAAAAGTGGAACCGATACCACTGTGCGATTGCCACGCAACTTTCATGACTCTCTCATAAACATGAAATTATCTTTTTCGCGATATGTATTTGTTTCTACTTCATATTTAGCACGTATGCGATTAGAGATTTCTAAAATTCTTGTAGTGATCAAAAGATTATATTGTTAAATTATTATTTGTGTTGTAGAGTTTATTTTGAATGTAGTTTGATGGTTATGTTGTTAGATGCTTTTTCCCTTCCTTTTTCCAAACACTAGTGTGCATTCTTGTAAAAGTATTTACAGTTATACTTTATTTTTTTTAATTATTTGCTGTTTTTTCTTTGTTTTATATCTTTCTTCAAGTATTTCTTTTGTATTTTTGTATTCTTCAGTATGGAATGCGTAAATTCTAAGTACGCAAAAATGATTTGCTAGAAAACGAGAAATGTAAATCTTGGATTAAAGAAGTTTCTAATGATGAATTCATTCTAATGGTGAATTCATATTTTTGTATTCCTTATAATAAAAAATAATTCCTTATAATAAAAATTTTCTTATTCCTCATAAGTTTTTAAGCATGCTGAATCGAAAGCTCATTGAACTAACATAATTGTTCTGATGAAGTAAATATCATCAATAAGCTTATGCAGCATTCTGACAGCAAGAAACATGTTTCGGAGTGTCAAAAAACAGCTTTCAGCGTAGATTTGAATATGCATGACGGAGAATCTGTGCCTTCTGAAGATCAGAAAAAAATCGCGGAAATAAAATTTGCAGCATTAGTTGCCGAGAAAAACATTTCATTTGAAACGGCAGAGTCAATCTTAAGTTTCTTTCAAGATTTCGGAGAAGATCCGGAAGTTTCGAAAAGTATGACGATGAATCGGAATATGGCACCGAAAGTATAATCATAAAGAATGTTTTATGTGTTCGCGAACAGGAGCGGTTGGTCACAAAATTACATAATAATAAATTTTCTACTTTTGTTGACGAAATAACTAATGATAACGATTTAACTAATGATAAATGAATAATGTTTCTTGTTCACTACGTCGATCCTCAGTCGCCAATCGGTCGCTATCATCAATTTAAATTCGCTGATCGCCAAGACGGTTCGCTGAATCAAAACGAATGTCACTACATCGAACGTAAATGTCATGTAAATATGATTGATACTATTATAATTACGCTACATTAGTCTCGCTAGAATCAGAGAAAAAAACAAAAACGGATCTTCAGTCTGGTTGTTCCTCAGGAAGAGGATAAAGTTGAGAAATCCCCAACTGAAAATGTGGAAAAATTGGAAGCAAAGGCAGCCACGCAGACTCAATTTACAACTTTGCAGAAAACAACGATGGCACGCAAATCTATGTATTGATGAAGATAGATAAATAAGGACAGATACAATTACTCGATAATAATATTAATTGAAAAACCTATATAGAATCTGGCACAAGAACATTATATAGACCTCAGTTCTTGGAGGAAAGTCAGAGCTCTAGATGACATTGTCTTTCAATTCGACAATGTGTAGGCGAACATTATTCGATCATATTGTAATCAATCATACCGCCTACAGAACCGATATATTCGCCCTCGATGATCTCGCTCTCTACCGAAATAGGATATAAGCATCGATTCTAACCCATGGATACAGCAATCAGCAAATGACTCTAGTGTCACGCGGATGAGAAGAGCGAAGTTATAGATGCTGGATTCGAGGAAACAAGAAGCGCGTCATCGGGATTTGTTAGAGGGGAAGAGGGATTTCTTCCTTTTATCTTTCACCCGTTGCGTT
The DNA here is from genome assembly GCF_001594045.1 of Atta colombica. Taxonomy (NCBI): domain Eukaryota; kingdom Metazoa; phylum Arthropoda; class Insecta; order Hymenoptera; family Formicidae; genus Atta; species Atta colombica. Next base: position 356,049 of record NW_017259588.1, read on the forward strand.
CTCTCTTTAAACTATTGTCCTCTCTCTCTCCTATCCATTGTAGGATGCAGTTCTCTCTCTCTTCCATCTGTTGCAGTCCTATTCTTATTATTTGCGCTCTCTCTTCCTTCCGTTGTATTCTCTTTTCTTTTCTTCTTTTGCACACGATTTTATTATTGGGTTGTCCGGAAAAGTTCGTGCCGAACTTTGAAGGAAAATTGAAACGCAGAAGATTTAAATTTTTAATTTCATTTATTAAATTTAAATCTTTTGAGGCACGAACTTTCCGGACAACCCAATAAATACAGTATTTACGATTTTTAATACGACTTAGAAACTAATTATGATTATATTATTAAAAATTCATAAAAATATTATCTAGTAACACTAATTATAGTAATATTCTTTTTTTATCAATGTAACATAAATGGCCAAGCGTGCTTTCTTATTGACTAATTCAATATTACTATGAAGATATGAAAAAGATACTAAGGATAAAATAATTTTAGAAGAAAAAATTATATATTTTAACGTACACTTATTTATCATGTAATGCAGTATGTACAATATAATCTAAACCACAAACTATTAGTTCACATTCTATAACAGACATTTTTTTGTACAAAGTGTTTGTAGCACCGCTTTTATTAGTAATTTTGTCTTAAAAATGATACAAAATATTCGAATTTCTTACAATCGTGCATATTATCGTGCGTATATTGACTCAGTTCATAGAATACACATTCAACACATTGCTCAAGCTCAAATAAGAAAAGCACAGTTGTTGGTTTCATGTACAAGCATGTGCCATTTAATGTTAACGTTATTCGTATCATATATTTTAACAAGTTCCACATTTAGATCTGGAATCGGTGATGATGGGATTATTGACTACAATAATCGCTCGATATAACGCCTCTCGATGAACAAACTTCCATGAGGTATGAACTTGCGGTTGCCTCAATTATCATCAATCGCAACTTGCACATGAGATATAGATCCATGAGACAACGATCCCAATGTCCAGAAATTTGAATGCTGTCGATGTCAATGCATATTTCCTCATCAAGATACGAGGCATGTAACGAGGCATGAGGTTTCAAAGATGTACTAGACGATGTTTGAGAAAATGCGCTTTGAAAAAAGAAAACACGTAAATTGATCTTACAAAAATACATAACGTATAATACGTATAAGCAAAATATTTTATATTGGGAGTACAAATAAGTTTCCGCCGTTTGCAAAAGACGGCGCTACTAATAAATTATAGTTAAAATTGTTTGATGTAAAACGACATATCATAAGATTAGACATCCGGCAACATCATAACCTTGAAATATTAGCGATTTTGTATCAGCATCATATATTTTTTTTTGTACGAAAATGTCGAGTTTTGAGCCGAATAAGCGTCATTTGAACTTTTGATTTACTTCTTTAATTTGAAGAAATCTGCAGCTGAGGCTCATAGATTGCTTGTAGAAGCATATGGTGATACTGCCTTAAGTGAGAGAAGTTATTGTGAGTGGTTTCAAAAGAACGGTGAATTTGACGTCGAAGACAAAGAACATAGCGGAAGGCTGAAAGTGTACGAAGACGCGGAATTGGAAGCATTATTGGATGAAGATTTGTACCAAACACAAAAAGAACTCGCACTTACATTAGGAGTGACTCAACAAACAATTTCATATCGTTTGAAATCATTGAGAATGATTCAAAAGCAAAGGGAATTTCCATATGAATTGAAGCCGAGAAACGTTGAACGCCGATTTTTCACATATGCTGCTTGCCAGACATAAACGAAAAGATTTTTTGCATATAGTCACTGATGATGAAAAATGGATCCACTACGATAACCTAAAGAAGAGGAAATCATAGGGATCACCTGGCCATGCTTCAACATCGAAAGCCAAGCCGAATATTCATGGAAAAAAACTCATTGTGTATTTGATAGGATCAACTTGGTGTCGTGTATTATGAGACTTAAACCGAACGAGACCATTATTGGGGCTCTCTACCGAACACAATTGATGAGATTGAGCCGAGCACTCAAGGAAAAACGGGCTCACTACTACTCCAGACATGACAAAATTATTCTCCTGCATGATAATGCTCGACCACATGTTGCGGCGCCGGTCAAAACCTACTTAGAAACACTCAAATAGGAAGTTTTATCCCACCCGTATTCTCCAGACATTGCTCTTTCCGACTACCACTTGTTCCGATCGATGATGCATGGCCTGTCTGAGCAGCACTTCACATCATATGAAGATACCAAAAATTGTTGGTGTATATCAAAAATCGATGATAGGATAGTCTCAAAAGATGAAGCGTTCTTCCGACGCGGTATCCACATGCTACCAGAAAGATGGGAAAAAGTAGTGGCTAGCGATAGCCATTACTTTGAATAAAACATTATGTACCATTCTTTCACAATAAATGCTTAATTTTTTATAAAAAACGGCGGAAACTTATTTGTAATAAAGTTAAATGCCTCCCAATAAAATTAAATGAATTTAATTTCTCTCTTGCACGCTTTATCCTGTTGAATTGAAATGTAATAATAGTTCATGGCTTGAGATATTTTATTTTCTCGGAGAACTTATAATTAGCAATAGTTGTCTGAACTCTGCTGAAGCTCTCTAAATGACGAACATGGTTGCCTAGAGCTCTTCTTTTAAACAATGTTCCCTTCCACATTTTTTTTACACACTCTAAAATAAAAGGGATTTCTTTTTTATATACATTATACTTTGAAGAACAATTGCGACATGGTCGAAGAATTCTAAATTGACACACTTCATAAGAATGCACTCTAACAATATTTCTTTTATCTAAGGGATTGGCGCCAATGATAAAATTTGTCTGTTCCTATTCTCTTTTCAAAAATGAATTTCGGGAAAAGAAATTAAAATGTATTTAAAAAGAATTTTATATTTTATTTTTTAAACTTGATAAGTTTCTTTTAGGCATAGCGACTACTAATATAATATATTTTAAACACATTTTGTAATGCTTAATTCTTAATGTTTTCCACATCGTAGAATATTAGTATTATCCAGATTACGTAAAGAATCTGTATCTTCATCCAGGTAATCAGCATTCAGGATCTTAATGATCAAATCGTCGCTATTGAGCCAACTATTCGCGTTTTTTAAATCCTTTAACGTATACGAGAACCTTATTGTTATTATTCTCTTCCAATCAGCTATTATCAGTTTTTACAGCTATTATAATCAGGTTTTCATCATGCTGTACGGAATCATCCTGTCTTCCCATTACAATCCATGATGACAAGCACTCAGCCAGGAAGCGCAGTTCCTTTTCGGACTTTGTCAAGAAATTCCAAGGCATAAGACATGTAAAAATGTTTCGACAAAATAGTTCCATTTCTCAACACCGTCACTTCCTTCACGATAAATTTCCTTCCAACGATAAATCCTTGTATAAACAATAAAATTAAGCATGCATTTAAAAAGCGTATTTTCCTTATGTCATTGCGTTTAACGATATTTCAAAGAGATTTTAAATTGATTCCAGAGATGACACATATATCCCTTTGTTATTGAATATTGTTATGCTTATTGAATATAAATAAAAAATGAAGAAACTTACTTAAAATATTGTTACATTAAAGATTCTTTAAATTATGCTTTATAAATATGTAAGCTATGTAATTTTTTATTATTGAATGCAAAAACGGTTATGACATGGTTTTGCCGTATGTGATGGAGGATTGTCATGGAGAAAAATGACCTTGTGTTGCCTCTTCTGGTCGTTTTTTAAGCAGCGAACGGTCAAATCGATCAATTGTTGTTGATAGCGTTTGGTATTAATCGTTTTGCCAGGCTTCAATAGATCATAATAGATCACCCTTCTGATCCCACCAAACACAGAGCATAGTCTTCCTGCCAAAGCGATTCGATCTTACATCGATGTGGATGATGCGCCTGGGTCTACCAATGATTTTTTGCGCTTGGGATTCTCAAAAAAAATCCACTTTTCATCCCCAATAATGATACGATGCAAGAATGATTTTCTTCTGTATGATTCGAGCAAAATTTCATATGGTGTTTTTGCGCCTCTCCATCTATCTCTCGTTCAATTCATGTGGCACCCATCTGCCGACTTTCTGAATCTTTCCTATCTCTCGTAGGCGATTGGAAACAGCTTGTTGACTAACGTTCAATTGCTCTGCAAGTTGTTTTTGTGTTTGTGAATCATCTTTATCTCCAGCAATGCTTGCAATTCCACGTTTTCGTATTTTTTGGGCGGTTTTCCGTGTTCCTTGTCTGCAACATCGAAATCTCCAATTTTGAAACGCTGAATCCATCGTTCACACGTTTTTTGCGATGGAGCATGTTCATCATAAGTTTCTCCAAATAATCGGTATGATTCCGTAGCAGTTTTCTTCAAATGAAAACAAAAAATTAATGCTGTCCGCGAATGCTCCTTATTTGGTACAAATTTCGTCATATTAAACACAGCAACACAATACTGTGCAAACACTTTTCAATCAAATCACTTTGCGCGTTTGACACTTGTTGATGGTACAATAAAATGGCGTATAATGTTAAATCTTTGTACTTCATACTGCATTGGTGCGCCATCTGTTTCTCAAATCGTCATTTCATATTTGTACACCTGGTATTACGGATATGATGCATCTTCAAATCATAATAAAAAAAAATATAATTCTAAATATATGAGTAAGTATAAAATGCTAACGATATGTTTCTGAGCAAACATTGGAAAATTCACTACAATATTGATTGTATTGTATGCATATATTTTTTGTTGGCGTATTGACGCAGACCGTCGCCATATATATCGTGTTTAACGAATAGAACTATGTCAACAAGATGTCCAAAGTTGACAACAATATGAACATCACGCGCACGTAAAACACGGTACAATAGTGTACAATGGTATGCGGGATTTAATCTAATGCATATGAAGATATTGTACATACGGTGAATGTATGTACGAATGAACATGTATGCATGTTCAATATACATGTACGTACGCATAAACGTATATATGAACGTATGTACATATGTATGCATGTATAAAAGTGTGTACATCTGAACATATATATGAATGAATGAATGAGTGCGTGCGTGCGTGCGTGTGTGCGTGCGTGTGCGTGTGTGTGTGTGCGCGCGCGCGCGCGCGCGTGTGTGTGTGTGTGTGTTATTTTTAGTTAAAGCTTTACTTATAAGCATTTTCAAAAACAAACATTTTTTATGAATAAAATTAATATTTCCTGTAATTAAAAAAGTATTTAGGTATTATAAAGATAAATGTACAAGAAAAAAGAATTAAATTAATAACGTATAATTATATGAAATAAATTTAAAAACTGTATAACTAATGTCACAAATTTACCATTTACCATGTCTGGAAAAAGTTTGTTATTGATCGCAATAATGAGACAGAACTATACTTTGCAGCAATTTAATTTTTATTTTATTACAATAATAAATGATTGTTGTTGTTAAACAATGATTTGGTATTATAGCAGTGAACATAGACAAGAGCGTTCGAAGAAATAATGTATTTATTTATTAACAGTTTAAGTTGACTAAATGTTGGTCTCTTTTACCTTTAAAAGGAAATCATAACATTATTTTTAACATTAAATTTGCACGAGTAATGAATTCTTCATATATAGATAATTTAGATTTCGGTAGCGAACGTTTGCACGGAAACATTAAACATTATTCGTTTTATACTTATTCATATATTTAGAAATCTTTTTTTTTATTACGATTTGAAGATGCATCATATCTGTAATATATTTAATGTGAAATTTATTAATGTTAAAATATAGATGTAACAAATTCTTCGGATTAAGTGAAAGAAACTCAGATCGTGTTGAGGGATTGTCATGTTATAACCGTTTTTGCATTCAATAAAAAATTACATAACTTACAAATTTATAAAGCATTAATTTAAAGAATCTTTAATGTAACAATATTGTAAGTAAGTTTCTTCATTTTTTGTTTACATTCAATACGTGACAATATTTAATAACAAAGCGATATATGTGTCACCTCTGGAATCGATTAAAAATCTCTTTATAAATATCATTAAACGCAATGACATAAGGAAAATGCTTTTTTAATGCATGCCTAATTTGATTGTTTATAGGATTTATCGTTGGAAGGAAATTTATCGTGAAGGAAGTGACGGTGTTGAGAAACGGAACTGTTCTCTTATAACATTTTTACATGTCCCATGCCATGGAATTTCTTGACAAAGTCCGAAAAGGACTGCGCTTCCTGGCTGAGTGCTTGTCACCATGGATTGTAATGGGAAGATGAGAAGACAGGACGATTCCGTACAATATAGAGAAAACGCCTGACTACTGAATGGCTGTAATTGGAAGAAAATAATGACAATAAGGTTTTCGTATACATTAAAGGATTTAAAAAACGCAAATAGCTGACTGATATACTCAGTAGCGACGACTTGATCATTGAGATCTTGGATGCTGATTACGAAGAATAAATTCTTTACATAATCTGAATATTACTAATACTCTACGTTCTTTATGGAAAACATGTTAAGAATGTGCATTACAATATTTGTTCAAAATATACTGATGGTCGCAATGCCTAAAAGAAATGTATCAAGTTTAATAAATAAAATATAAGATTTTTTCTTAATATATTTTAATATGTTTTAAATATGTTTTAATTTCTTTTTCCGAAATTCATTTTTGAAAAGAGAATAGGAGCAGACAGACTTTATTATCGTTGGTGTCGATCCTTTAGATAAAAGAAATTCGGTATCGTTAGAGTGTATTCTTATGTGTTTCAATTTGATATCCTTCGATCATGTCACAACTGTTCTTCAAAGTATAATGTATATAATGTATATAATGTATAATGTATATAAAAAGAATCCCCTCCATTTTAGGATGTATAAAAAAAATGTGGAAAGGAATACTGTTTAAAAGAAGAGTTCTAGGCAATATTATCAATCGTTTAAGCTTCAACAGAGTTCAGACCAATTAGCTATTGCTAATTATAAGTTTTGCGAAAAAATAAAATGTATCAAACCATAAACTATTACGTTCCAATTCAACAGGATGAGACGTGCAAGAGACAGTAAGTTAATTTAATTTTATAAAATATTTTGCTTATACGTATTATACGTTATGTATTTTTGTAAGATCTATTTACATATTTTCTTTTTTTTCAAAGCGCATTTTCTCAAACATCATCTAGTATATCTTCAAAACTTCGCTACATGCCTCTTACTTCTTATCATATCTTGATAAGGAAATATGCATTGACACCGACAGCGTACAAATTTCTGGACATTGGAATCATTGTAGGATTTATATCTCATGTGCAAATTGCGATTGATAATAATCGAGACAACCGCATGTTCATATCTCATGCTACGTGAAAGCTGTTCATCAAGAGGCGTGCAGATATCGAGCGATTATTGCAGTCAACAATCCCATCATCATCACCGATTCAAGATCTGAATGTGGAACTTGTTAAAATATATGATATGAATAACGTGAAGTAACATTAAATGATACATGTTTGTACATGAAACCAACAACTGTGCTTTTCTTATTTGAGCTTGAGCAATATGTTGAACATGTATTCTATGAACTGAGTCAATATGCACGAGTTAGTAATAAAGAAATTCGAATATTTTGTGTCATTTTTAAGACAAAATTGTATTACTAATAAAAGCGATGCTGCAAACATTTTGTACAAAATTTATGATAAAATTTCTATTATAGAATGTGATCTAATAGTCTGTGATTTAGATTATATTGTACTGCATTACATAATGATAAATAAATGTATGTTAAAATATATATTCTTTTCTTCTACAATTATTTTATCCTTCGCGACTTCTTCTTCATATCTTCGTAGTAATATTGAATTAGTCAATAAGGAAGCGCGCTTGGCCATTTGTATTACATTAGTAAAAAAAGAATATTATTATAATTAGTGTTACTAGGTTATATTATTAAAAATTCATAAAAATATTATCGTAATTGTTTCTAAGTCGTATCATTAAAAATCGTAAATCATATTCTTATATCATATCTATTTAATAAAATCGTGTGCAAAAGAAGAAAAGGAAAGAGAGCGCAACGGGGGGAAGAGAGAGCGCAAATAATAAATATAGAACTGCAACGAGTGGAAGAGAAAGAACTGCATTCTACAATGGGTAGGAGAGAGAGAGGACGATAATAAAGTGAGAACGCGACGGGTGAAAGAGAGAAGGAATAAACCCCCTCTTCTCCTCTAACACAAATCCCGATGACGCGCTTCTTGCTCCCTCGAACTCAGCATCTATGACTTCGCCCTCCCCATTCGCGTGACACTAGTATCATCTTCTGGTTGCTGTATCCATGGATTAGAATCGGTACTCTATCGGTATTCTATTTACCGATTATGACATCACTCGAAGCAATCCGCCCATTCAGTCAACGAAGCCGACTTTCACATCGGTAATTTCCACTATTCTATCTTTCCTCGAGCTGCTGATTACTATTATCCCAGCATCTCCTATATATCCGCCACAGGAGAGGCACAGATTCAAATCTCCGATAACTGAATGCCTTTTGCGTACTTATCTACTTACAGTCGGTATAAGACATATCAGCTCTTACAACTTTTATTTCAATTTAAACTAAATATGATTAATATGTCAGACGAATAGTATTATAACATTTTTGCTACATTATAAGATGTGGCATTAAGTTAGAAGTGTAATTAATGAAAAATATTATTTGTAGAACTTACGTATTTTTACTGAGAAGCCATATGTAATATTTATTGGAAAAATTTTCGAGTAGAACACAGAATGTGTTCTACTCGAAATATGTTCAACATCATTGAAACATGAATGTTGTATCGCATGAGGTTGCATTTGAGGACTAAACTGAGAATAAATGACGCGAAACAACGTCGTCTAGACTAATTTTTTAAAATGTTCTAATACATATTCATCCGAAGTTTGTCTGTAAATGGATGTCATGCTCTGAGATTCTATATACATAGTTTATGGCTTTCTTATTATTCATATATCATACGAATGATTTTGCAGAGAAAGAAAAACCTACGCGTATTATCTTTGTGTGAAAAAACTTTTTATAAAGACTTTGCAAATGCATACGTTTTTGTAACTGTAAATACTGTAGTTAAATATTGTAGTTTCTATTCACAAATATAAATATTATTAATTAGCGTTTTTGAATTACAAATGTATAATATGCCATACTAACATTTTGTTTGCTTGTTCGTGACTAATATTACTTTGAATTTTTTATACGTAGCATTTTAATTAATTGTGCAAGTTTTATTTAACGCTTTATTGCTTTTAAGTTGCTTCACCTTGCTTAAATACCTGTTTTATTTCTTTCCTTTCCCTCATTTTTTTGGAAGTGTAAAAAAATTGTCAAATAGTTATGATTCATACGTGATTTATTAGTCAATTTTTTACATTTCTTTCTGATGGAAGAAATCACCATCTTCCCGTGTTTTCTGTCGAGCAGTAATACGGATAATTAATATTGATTTATTATTCAAGAATGTTTATAAAAGATGTGTAACTCACCTTTATTAAGATTGCATGTACAGTTGTGTTTTGAACGATTTTGATTTGTAACATATGTAAATGAGTGAGAATATATAAAATAGTTTCAACACTTGACTTCTGTTCACGTTCCTGACAAGAGTGGGTTCCTTATTTCCCAAACATTCAATTTTAAAGCGCTTTTTTGTTTATTTTTCAGCGTTAGTTCTTCACTTACAATTTGTATAAATTTTATGAAAAGCTAAAGTTCAAGAAGAAAGGCAAAAGTACCTATGGTTGAAGAAAATTTGAAACTTATTTAAAAAAAGTAAGTAACAATAAGAGACTCATTTTGAGTGCGTGGATCAGGTTTAATTTGTAATACTTATACACGAATACGACTTCTTAAATAATTGCCAAATAAAAATTGAAACATTATATCCCGGAATATACGTATCAAAAAATTGAAAAAATGTAATAAAGATAGAACAAAAAGAGCAGACCAATTTCAAGACCAAAAAGAATTATAATGTTTTTCAAACAGTGTTCATAGTCTTTCGAATATACACATAGAATTTGTTTGGTAGAACATTTGTATTGATAATACATATTGTTTTAAAATTTTTTAAATTGATACTTCGCAGTAAAAGAAAATAAAATATTTTTTTATTAAATTAGCAATTAGTATTAAATAACACATTCTAAATGATATTCTTGGAGTACGATGAAATACGCGCCCATACAGTGGAAAATGTACTGAAAAATTGGGGATAGAATGGGGTATTGTGCAGCCAGCTATGGAAGTCATTTGAATGAAATTGTATTTCATGTTTAGTGGTAATGTACTACCTTTCCAATAAAGCCATAAACTTTGAAAAATATTCATCATGCGTTTTTTTTTAGAGCCAAATTAAATTCCAAATTTTAAATGGCCCACCCTGTAGACGAAATTTTTTTGGTAAAACACTTAATTGATATTTGAATACACATTTTCATCAAATGTTTAAAATTTACATTTTATAGTTAAAAAAAATTGAAACGATTATTTAATCTATATTGGACTTTTTCTTACTATAAAATTGCATTTTTTTAGTAATAATAATAATAATATTCATAATTGATCATTAATATTAATATTACGAATAATATTAATGTATATTTTATTAATAAATATTAATATATATTAATGTTATGAAAAATTATGAAATTATTAAATATGCACTTTTAAAAATGAAAAGTAAATGAATAATTAGACAAATACTCATTTTTAACCTTTTTAATTGTAAAGTACCAATTTTTAAATTTTGAAAAAAGTATCAAGATATCAACATGAGCGTATTTCCAAAAAAAATATATGAGTACACTGAAAAGATATTACGAAAAATGTCACGTTTGAAACACATTTTGTGATTTTTTTAACGTTAAAATCAATTTTGCTATTAATGAGAGGATTATATTAAAATTTATTAAAATCTATCGTTATCTAGAATGTGTGTGTCCCTTTTTCCCTTATACAGGAACACGCCGAGCTGCCGAGAAAACATATTTTCGATTTTCGGTCGCTTGTAACAATCGATTAGTAGAGGAAGAGAGCGGGAGAGAGCGCCTGTCTTTTTCGCTCTATTACTCACTTATATTTACAAATTACTAATAGAGCGAGAAGGACGGGTCCTCTCTCTCGCTGTCTTGCTCACTCTCGCGCAGAAGCGAAGTCGGCCGACTCGGGCTGTAGTCAAAATATTGCTTTGAAGCATTTAATGGGCCAATTAGAAGAAAGAATTTTACAAACTGACCAATTAAAAACGCTTCAAAGCGTTTGCAGCATCGCGTTGACCGTACCCTCGGCCAGTAGATGGGGCTGCTTATAGGTGGGGATAGAAGTAGTGAGGTTGGTTTTCTGTCGAAGGCTAAATGTGCACCACTGGTTCCGTAATTAATAAAAAATTAATTGAAATATATTCATTTCTACGGACGTTGCAATAAATATGAATGGGATCTCAGGGACATCCCAGGGTATACATTAAGAGTGCAAAAAAACATGTGCTAAGATTAATTTTTGTTGGTTGAATACAAATAAGCAATTTGACAAAAATAAAAATTTTATTCAGGAAAAAATTACTGAGTTTATATATTTTTTTATTAGAATTGAAATCAATAAAAATCAATTAATTTGTGTCTTATGATTCATGATATTTAATTGATGTAATTTCTTGGACCCTTGGTTCTGGTCGACCGATCATCAGTATTACAATCAGGCATAATCTACTGTAGATCCGATTTAAACACCAAAAAGAGGTCTGATTTGGACACAGTCCTTTCGTACTTTTGGAACAAATTTTACAATAAGTTGCAAAAGTGATCACAAAATGATTGATATTTTTGAATTCTATACTCTTTAATTAACTCTTAAATCGATTACCTTTCAAAATTTTAACACTTTTTAAATGATGATTTACAAGAACCTTCTTTTTTAAAAAAATTTGTGCACAATGGCTAAAAGTACATATTTGCGCCTATTTTATGAATGTTATACAGAGAACTGTTAGACTGCTGTCACATGTAGTGTCTTATAAGGACTTTACATTATAAATAGCACGCAAATCTGCTTAACCGTATTTATTTAATTAAATTAAAAAGGTTTTTAATTTGGAACACGGTCCGATTTAAGACACTCTCCTCTACTGTTAAATTAATCTTGAAGCTCTATATAAAGCTCCTAAAAAATAAGCGTGAATAACTAAACGTGATATGAACAATAAATGAGATATTGTTCGATATGGATGCGCAGAAGACTACTGAATAATTAATGAACAAATTTATTGTAGAATAACCAAAAATGAATACTTGTAGCATGGTAGTTTTTTAATAAAAGATGATTAATGCGATTATAGGCTACATGGAAGAATTATAATTCTACATATAAAAATATTAAAGTAGTGATATCAAAAAAAACAATAATTTAAATACTTTATATCTTATTTAAGTACTTTAGTTTATATCTTATTTAAGTACTTAGTTTAAATACTTTATATCTTATTTCAGCATATATTGACAAAAAATGTTAAATAATTCGTAAAATATTAATTTTTTTATAATCGTATCTTAATACTTTTATGTGTTTTCTTTACATCAATTAATTCATTCTCATTATTCTGTTCGTATAAGTATTAAGATATGATTATAAAAAAAATAATAGTTTACAAATAATTTAACGTTTTATGTTAATATATGGTATGTCAGAATAATGCATAAAATATCTTGATTTCACTATCTTTTATATTTAAAATAATTAAGGAAATCATTTTTGTATAAAAAAAATCATACAATTCCATTAAAAAAAATGGAGGTAACCTTCATATCTTTTTGACATCTCTATTTAGAAGAAAGACAATAATAAAATACGTCCCTTTTGAAACCGTTCCATTTTCATCTGAAACATTTTTTCCTATCATAAAAAAAGCGAACTATTTCAGATGTCGAGTTAGAGACATCTTGTACAGTAATTCAAGATTGAATTATTTAAGCAATGAAGATCTAGCTTGGATCATTATAGGCATTTTAATTTTTAGTATTAATTATGTTCTAACATATGCAATCTAAAATAAAGATTCTTAATGTTCTTTTATTCTAATAGAAAGGAAATCAAAAGATTTCTTCAAATCAAAGAAATTAAGTCTATATCGCGATTCCATTATTTTTTAAATTACACAAACAATACTAGACAAAACGTGACTGGTGTGGAGCTTGTAAATTTACTATGCTAATTCCTAACATGGTAACATAGCATCCATGCAAAGATACTGGCCCCTTATCTAAATTATTATTCAGGATATTTAATTCATTAATTTATAACATAGATTATATTATAAAAGAAATATGTTTGCAATATTTCTAGACCATTGTAATATACGTGACTAAAGATATTGCAGTAATGTCTTGCAATGTATTCAATGAAATATTACAATTATGATGTTTTTATATTATAATATACTTATAATATTTCAAATATGTTGCATTATTAAAATATTTTCATTTTCAATAATATTCATGTTATAAGAAAGTGCAAGTCTTTCTAATTATAAAATCTTACATAAGTACGAAGTCTCGACCGGGCATCCAGGATAATTGACCTTGATGTCGCTCTTCGTGACCCCATGTACCATTGTTCCAATAATTCATTACGACATATGGCTCACTATTGCCGTATAAAAAACGTGGATTTAAATGCAGTAGTATAATGGGATGAGGATAAATGGTTTTACCCTTCTGCAGATTTATGTAAAATCTATAAAATAGTATGATATAGTTCATTGAATAAACTTGGGAAAATACAAATGGCTAAATTACAATATTAAATGCTTACGAATGAGGCAGTAACTTTAATCTTCCCACAATAAATAAACGAGCGCCGACACAAAATTTGCTACCAATATCCACAGTAATTGGAACTTCCTGTTAAAAAAGAAAAGTTTTTAAAATATTTAAATCCAGATGTAATTAAACAATACTAATCCGTAACAATACTAATTGAAAACAAAAACCAACTTAGAAAAAATATTCCAGCAATTTTATAGGATGATTCATTTTAATTTAGTCTCCCAAATATCTGAATACCTGTATGTTTTAGAAAAAAACTTTTTAAACAAAATTCATATGATGTGGAAAATAATAATAAAATGAGTTTTAAAAAATTAACTTCTAAAGATTTTTACATACGAAGATTATCATCATTTTTTGTCCCATATGACCGCCAAATATTTCATGCAGAGCGGACTAAACTGTGAATCAAGAAGTCCTCTATCATTGCAATTTGCAATTTTTAACAATAATTAACAAGATATTAATTACTAAAAATCATTGAATATTGAATTCATTATTTGAATCATTTAATAATTTTTTATACAAGTATCAATTTTACAGAAAAATAACAATAGACAAAAATTGTTTATTTTTTCTTGTAGAGCTCTAAGAATTTTTTTCAGAATTTTCAATCAACTTTTTAGTACTGCATTTTCTTATTGGCAACACTTTTTGTCAACATGAAAAAATGCATTTAAAAATTTCAAAAAAATTCTCGGAATTCTAGAGAAGAAAATAAACAATTTTTGTTTCTTGCTGTTTTTTCTGTAAAGTCGATAGTATTTGAGTAGAAAATTATTGAAAACTAATATTCAACGATTCAATATCTTGTTACTATTACAAAAATTGCAAAATGCATGTATGTGTGTGCGCGTATGTGTGTGTGTGTATGCGTGTTAAAGGATTTTTCGATTCAATTTAGTCCGTTCTATCTGCGCATAAAATATTTGAAGGTTGTTCTGAGACCCTATGGAAACTCCAGAATCCCGACATGGTAAAAAACGCACGTCGCTTTATCCGCAAAGGAACCTCCATTACTCAGAAGAAAAGGATACACTCTATTAAGAAAGAAAATTCAATCATTGTTTATTCATCATTTGAACACAATTCCGTAAACTGTCAATTTCTCAACTGTAAGTAACCTTAGCTCGATTCCAAAACAATCATTTCGAAGGGTCCGAAGCTCTGCCGACACGGTGAAAAACGCACAGACAATATGATTTTTTTTAAATATAATTTTTTCAATTACTTTGTATATTAAATAAAATTATTAAAAAATTATCAATAATATTTTATTCTATTTTGAAACATTTTGACATGGAATACAAAGTATTTTTTAAATATTTATTTTAATGTGAATTTTTTTTATTCATAATATATATAATATTAGGTGTACAACTTTGCTTCCGCCGTTTTTTTCCGAAATTCGAGGCTTTATTGTAA
>NW_017259588.1:371481-371747 GCF_001594045.1 Atta colombica
GAAACGCATCAATTGTGTTCGATACCGGTCGCCTGTGATTGTTCAGTCGGATTTAACAAAAGTTCATAATACACTACGCCGAGCTAGTCCCACCAAATACAGAGCATGACCTTGGAGCCGTAAATATTCGGTTTGGCCGTCGAGCTCCCCATTTTCTGCGCTTGGGATTATCGTAATGAACCCATTTTTCGTCCCCAGTCACAATGCGATGCAGAAATCCCTTCCGTCTTTGCCTTTCAAGCAGCTGTTCACAAGCAAACAAACGC
>NW_017259588.1:371969-374765 GCF_001594045.1 Atta colombica
CACCATTCTTGGGTTAAAACCACTCACGACACGTTCTTTCACTAATAGCGGCCTCACCATAAGTATTTGAGAGCATTCGATGAGCCTCAGCCGCAGATTCTTCATATTGAAGCAAAAAATTAAAACCTCCCGCAAATGACGAGAATTTGGCTCGTAAACTGACATTTTCAATCGAGAATAACTTTATGATGCAGACACAAATCGACTAATGTTTCTATGGGGTTATGTTGACAGATGCCCAAGTTTATTGTATGACGTCTATGATCTATTTATTTCGACCACCACTTACTGCTAAAGCCATCTATAGAAAAACGGCGGAAGCAAAATTGTACATCTAATATAAAAATATTTATTTTAATGTGACAGTACCTACATACTTCTGTACACAAAATTATATGATAAAAAATAAAAAGGAAAAAATAAGGTATTTAAGTCTTATCTTGGATGAATTCTAGTGATTGGAATAGCATTTTGAAACCAATAGGCTTCAGAGTACACAGGATGGTTTTCCTTCTGAATCACTTCTTTTTCAACCTCAGAGGTCCATATGCAAAGATAATTTGTTGCTCTATTTACTGAGACATTATCTGTGGATATTTTGAAAACTGTAAGTAAGAAGTTCTTCGTTATTTATACTTATTACATTATCTACACTTATTATATTATCACAATTAGCGAATCGAATTCGAACCATGGATAGATATATCGAGAACCCCAAATTCAAATAAGTACCTAATATCAATTTTAAGCGAGCAACACATTTTTTTCTGATACTCTCGTATCGCCTGCATACTTAGAGATTTTTATTGTTACTTATATTTTTAACACAAGTAATGTATTCGAAAATTAGATATTTCAATAGCAACATATTAATAATAAATTTTTACGATATAATCAAGCATATCTTTCTTGTTATATAGGGGAGACTGGGGCAAGATGTTACACGGAGAGTAAGTTGTTACAGTTTTTTTAGTTGCCACAGGTAGCAGCACAATTTTATGAATTTTCATGTAATGCTTATGATATTCTACACCTTCACTTAGTTTAGCCACTTTTATGTTTGAACTCTAGAAAACGCTACGTATATTATCTTGATTTTCATTATTAAAAATAAATATTTCATTATATAAATCGCTTATGTTATTGTATTAAGTTTACAACTTTGCTTCCGCCGTTTTCCTATAGATGGCTTTAGCGGTAAGTGATGGTCGAAATAAATAGATCATAGACGTCATACAATAAACTTGGACATCTGTCAACATAACCCCATAGAAACATTAGTCGATTTGTGTCTGCATCATAAAGTTATTCTCGATTGAAAATGTCAGTTTACGAGCCAAATTCTCGTCATTTGCGGGAGGTTTTAATTTTTTGCTTCAATATGAAGAAATTTGCGGCTGAGGCTCATCGAATGCTCTCAAATACTTATGGTGAGGCCGCTACAAGTGAAAGAACGTGTCGTGAGTGGTTTCAACGCTTCAAGAACGGTGATTTTGACGTCCAAGATCATGCTCTGTATTTGGTGAGACCAGCATAGTGTATTACGAACTGTTAAAACCGACTGAAACAAACACAGGCGATCGGTATCGAACGCAATTGATGTGTTTTAAAAACAAACGGCCGCAATACAACGAGAGACACGATAAAGTGATTTTGCAGCATGACAATGCTCGACCCCATGTTGCGAAAGTGGTCAAGATATACTTGGAAACGTTGAAATGGGAAGTCCTACCCCACCCGCCGTATTCTCCAGACGTTGCTCCATCTGACTTGTTTTGATCAATGGCACACGGCCTGGCTAACCAGCACTTCCGGTCTTATGAAGAAGTAAAAAATTGGATCGATTCGTGGATAGCTTCAAAAGATGACCAGTTTTTTCGACGCGGGATTCGTACGCTACCCGAAAGATGGGAGAAAGTAATGGCCAGCGCTGGACAATACTTTGAATCATAACCAGTTTTTTACAATAAAGCCTCGAATTTCGGAAAAAAACGGCGGAAGCAAAGTTGTACACCTAATACATATAAATTACAGATATGTGATTATCCTTTTGTATATTGTTTTTACATTTGATTATAATAACACATTTTATTTGAAACGATATATGCACTGGTTGTCGATCTATATTTTGTTGAATTGAAAATGAAAGGTTAGGGTAAGTCATTCCATTTCGATCGGGGCAGGTTGTTACAATGTAATATCCCATTAAAAACAATTTTTTTCTTCTACAGAATGATGCACAAACTTCTATAAATAGATTTCCGACTTCATCTCCATGTTTGAAGACAACGCTGGGCAGAACTATATTTATGTTCATTCACTCTCATATGTATAAATCATGGATAATAACGTTAGTGTTTTCACATAAATTTATGCGATATTTACAGATAGGACGCATACATACGTAAATTGAAACAAGGACAGCTCGGAATTAGGTTCATCTCTTTTTATCAGTCAGTAGTCTAGTTATAAAAGTGGAATAGTATCTTTCAGAAAGATCTTACAAAAAGAAGATAAACACAAGATCTGTAAATGTAGAAACGTATGCGACAACAGTAAAGAAAGTTAAAGATGGCCATCTGTCTATGAAAAAAGCAAATACATGTAATATTAATTTTATGACTTTTCAACATTAACTTTAATAACGAATTAAAGAGAAAGTTTTTATAATAATATAGTATATTTTTTAAATTTTATATTATAAAATAAATATTCATCGTGAAAGTATTTCATGTTTGATTGTAACCTTGAATTTGCTTTCACACACACACACGCGCGCGCGCGCGCGCCTAATAT
>NW_017259588.1:374865-384619 GCF_001594045.1 Atta colombica
GAGGAATGGCGATCTTGCTGAGCGTATGAAGAAATCGTAATGATGTGGCCAGGCGATCACCGTCCGAGCATTT
This sequence comes from Atta colombica, assembly GCF_001594045.1. Classification (NCBI taxonomy): domain Eukaryota; kingdom Metazoa; phylum Arthropoda; class Insecta; order Hymenoptera; family Formicidae; genus Atta; species Atta colombica. The sequence goes on from NW_017259588.1 coordinate 374,939, forward strand.
CTCGCGGTATTAACACTTCGAGGATTAACACTCAGTCGAGAAAAATGAAATCTTCTCTGCTTTCTAAATTTTTAATATTAAATAGGCCTCGAGCGCGGGCGAACAGCGTGTACAACAGTGTTTACAGCGGATACGGAAAGGATCTTAGCGGTAGCGCGGCGATGACTTTCCACGAAACGAGACGCGTGCAGAAGACGAAAACAACAGTTTGTTTTGTTGCCAAGACGATTTGATATTTTTTTTTTCGATTACGCGTGACGCATGTCGTTTAGCAATCGACATCTCGTGGATTCATCGATTTTTCATAGATGCGATTAGGCGATATAACTAGACGTCGTGAATCATAGAGATACCGAACACGCCGCCCGCTTTGAAAGGATTGACTTTCAACGTGACATACAAGCATGAGTTCGTTGGCGTAACATGAAACGCGAATTACTCTGATATGATTTAATATCACATTTAGTCATTGCACTGAAAATCAACGCGTATTAACATCTAAACGCAAGCGATATAATAAGTGAAAAATAATATAATAAGTCATCTTTAAAAAACGTAAAGGAATCCTACACGAGATACAATATAATCAGAAAGTAATAGCTAAAGGCATTTAAAACTAAATGTTTGATAACGCATCGACTAGGTTTAAATTGGTAGTATTGATAGTTTAGTATGGCCTCACGTAGAAACCCTTGACAGTCTTGATAGTTGCAATGTGCGCGATGCCGTCGGGGCCAGGATGAACTTCCTGGATCCGCCCCATTGCCCACTGAAGCGGAGCTAGGTTCGGCTGCCTTATGAGCACGAGTTGATTGTTCGATAGCTGAGTTCCCTTGTTAGCCATTCATTTGGTTCGGGCTTGTAGGGATAGAAGATATTCATTACTCCATCTGCGCCAAAAATGCTGCCAGATTTGCTCTACGCGTTGTCACTGTAGTAGCCTACCATATTTTCATTAACGTCGCTCAAGTCAAAGCAAGGAAGACCATTTAAAGTCGTGCCAACCAAGAAATGTGCCGGACTTAGATACGCTAGGTCGTTAGGGTCGGCGCTTAAGAGGGAACACGAATTGAGGATCGCCTCAATTTCACAGAGGGTCATTTGCATTTCTTCAAAGGTCAAATGAGCCTTGCCCACGATCCGAGTCATGTGATATTTTGCAGATTTTACAGCTGCCTACCATAACCTTTCCAAGTGAGGTGCATTAGGCGGGATGAAGCTCCAAGAAATTTCTAATTCGCGAAGAAAATTTTTAATCTCGGACTGGACTTGTGGATCATTGTACATGTCGTATAATTTTTGAATTTATTAATGCGCGCCCACGAAGATGGTCCCATTGTCTGAATGTATGGGCGGGTCTACCCCTACGCGAAATGAATCGCTTAAAAGCAGCTTAAAGGCTTCGGATGTAAGGTCACTTACTAACTCTAGATGGTCCGCCTTCGTGGCGAAACACACAAAAAGTGAAACGTACGTCTTGTGACTCCGCGCATTTCGACTTTCCCTCACGTAACAAGAGCGGCCCGGCATAATCTACGCTGCAACGAGTAAGGTCGAGAAACTCGGCTAGCCGATAATGAGCCCATTAAGGTCTTCGATTGATTAAGTTTAGTCATAAAATAGGTTATACATTTCTGTATTATTCCATGTACGGTGGACTCGCAATGATAACGGCCAAAAGTGCTGGCGCACGAAAGCCATCGTGGCTTGCAAATCCGCGTGTAAGTTTCGTGTGCGTTCACGCTCTATAATACGCTGAGTTAATATGTATTTGCGAGGCAGGAGAATTGAATGGCACGCATTGAACGCAAGATTTGAATTTTTTAATTTCCCGCCAATTCGCATTAGTCCGCTTTCATCTAAGAATGAAGATAGCGATAAGATATTACTAGAAGTATTTACAATTTCGTTCTTGACTAGTACTTCATATTCGCGATAAAACGCTCGCTGTTGCATTGTTCTGCAAATACAATCTAAAGTGGTAGATGTTTCAACGGGGGATACGAAAGTAGATATTCTGTGCTCCCGGTAAGCTTTAGATAATCTTAAACAATACGCTATGATGCGGCATATTTTGTTTAAATTAGAATGCTTGTTTAGTAAGTCAATGATGCAGGAATGGAAAGTGGAAACGAGTACGCGGATTTTCCTTTGTTCGGGAAGATCATTGTCTAAACGCGGGAAGACACTGGGCGGCCAGTGTTCTTCATCCCATTTTCGAAAGAAATTCGGAGTCATTCCTCCATCTCTCAGCATCGATTAAGTCATAGGGATTTATCCCATGACTTTTATTAACCCGCGACAATGTGTCGGCAGGGTTGTCGGGGGATGCGATATGACGCCAGCGTTTGACTTCTGTTAGGTGCTGAATTTCACCCTATTTCATCCTATTTGCCACAAAGACTGACCACCGCTGCGAAGGGAGGTTATCCAGTTTAATGCAATCGTTGAATCCGACCATAGATAAGTCGGGCATTACAAGAGAGTTCCAAAGACTCTTTAACCTTGTTGATTAAGCGCGCCAATAGTAAAGCGGCCGATAGCTTTAATCGCAGTAACGAAATAGTTTTGAGCGGCGCGACGCAAAATTTTGAGCACAGCAACTTGGAATGATGGTCGTTGAGACCGAGCTTGGTGCGAAGGTATATGCAGATTCCGAACGCGCGTTGACTGGCATCCGTGCACTTCCACGATTGGCTGATGAACATTGAATTTAACGCATCGAGGAATTTTTAATTGATTACTTATCTGTGTTCTGAAAGCGATCCAACGAGTGGATGTCCTGAGGAACGGACTCGTCCCATTGGATAGCCAATTGCCACAAATCTTGCAAGATGAGCTTTGCGATCACAATGACCGGACCCAGAAGACTCAGAGGATCGAATAATTTAGCGACCTCGGAAAGTATGACTCGTTTTGATACAACATGAGGTTCTGTATCAAGCTTGCAGAGAAATTGAAACGTATTCTAACACTGATTCCATTGCATGCCCAGAATACATGAGTCCACAGCATTATCTCTGATAATGACCGGCAAACGATCACGATTGTCTGTTTCTAATAATTCAGGGCAATTCGAGGCCCATTTGCTTAACTCGAATGCTCCTAATTTTAATAGCTGAATGGTTTCATCGCAAATTAGTTTTAATTCGTCGATTGTATCTGCTCCGGTGAGCATGTCATCGACATAAAAATCTCGAAGAACACATGCTGAACTGCGAGGGAATTGATGAGCATGCTGCTCGGTCAAATGCTTAAAGTATTTGGTGGCCAAGAATGACGCGGAAGCTGTACTGTAAGTGACGATAGTGAGTTCGTACGTATCAACATTAGCAGAAGGATCGTTGCGCCAGAGAATTCTTTGCAGATGCGTCTGAAATGGATGCATTAAAATTTGCCGATACATTTTTGTGATGTCAGCGGTGATGACATAAGTGAAAAAGCGGAAACGCATTAAAATTGAGATCAAATCTTGTTGAATGGTAGGTCCCACTAAAAGCGCGTCGTAACGATACGCCGGAACTGCTGCAGCAAGATGCATCGAATATAACACGAATTTTCGATGCTTGCTTAACCGTTTTGAAGACGCAATGGTGTGGAAGATAAAACGATATTGTTTCTTCCGCAATGGTGGCTCCATGTGTCCCAGCGATAAATATTCGTCGAGAAACGCCGCGTATTGAATTTTAAGAATAGGATCGCGCTTGAAACGTCTCTCGATGCCCCTCAATTGCTTGAGAACAGACTCACGTGAATCGCCAATGTTATTTAACATTTGCTCTCTGACTGGAAGCTTAATTATATATCTACCCTGAGAATTTTGAGACACGTTGTCTAAAAAGTGACGCTCGCAAATGTTTTCCTTCATTGTGTAATTGTGTGATTGCGTGGAGATGTCGTCCATTTGCCAGACACGACTGACATGTTCGTGTAATTCCGCATTGATTATGCGTGAAACGAGTGAACCTTTGCGGCGGTCGATATGGTGCTGTCCAAACGATTCGCCAAAATCCAGCTCAGTCGTGTTTTTTGGAGAGTTGGGTGCTTGTTCGAAGACTTGATTTGACTAACACATGTCAGATTCCAAAACAAGTCCGCACCGATTAAAAGATCAATATCCGATGATATGTGGATCTGCTAAACGAATGTTATGCGGAAGATTAAATTTGTCCCGTCCCAAAGAAAATCCGTCGGAATTTTGCCAGTAATCCGATCAGTAACGATGTATTTGATAGCCGCGGTGTACGCGTTGAGTCGCGATTATAATTTGATTCCACGTGATTGGTTGAGGTTACCGTGCCGTTGACGCCGCAAATCGAGAGGCTTGATGGACGGGTTTCTAAACCGAGAACTTCCACAAATTTCTTGGTTACGAAGTTCGCTTGCGATTCGCAATCCAATAGGGCTCGACACGCCCTGCGCGAGCCATCGCTGCCGCAGATGACCACAACCGCAGTCGAAAGCATGGCTTGTTCGTTATTAAATGATTCTAAAGCATAATTCGATAGGAGGGAGGGAGGAGGAGTTGCCTCAGCTGCAATTTCCTTATCGATATTATTAGTCGATGGGTCCGCGGCAGAGGGCATATGATGTGTTTTGCCTGGAAGACCTTGCATTGACTGGAAGTGCATTTACTTGATGCATGAGAAGAGGAGCGCAAGCAATTGCAAAGTTTGCGACTGCGAATTTCCGCGACCCTTTGTGATACTGGAAGTGCCACGAAATTTTTGCAATAATAAATGAATAGTGTTCTCCTTGACAGAAGTTGCATTTAGGTTTAACGATGGCCGCGCATGATGATCGCTTAGCATTTGGCTGCGATTTTGCCGACCTTCCTTGCGGAAATAGAGTCAGCCCTTGTGGTAGACTCGAGCACCTGACATCGATGAGCGATAAAATCTAACAGCTGCTTAAGCGATGGCAGCTCGTTACCCGCTAATGAAGTTCGCCATTCACATAACGTGAGTGAATCAAATTTTTGAGGTTAGAAGATGAACGAGAAGATCGTCCCAATGCGTCGTGGGACGCTTCAATGCCTGAAGGGCGTATAAATGTTTTGTGGCGGAGAGTCTTCTGAGCAGACTGCATTTTCCCTTATCATAGTCGGTAAATCGAATATAGCACTGACGTAAGTTTGAACAATCATGCGCTTGTTGTCATACCGTTCCCTGAGGATTGATCACGCGACATCGTAATTAGCGTCCGACAATTCCAATGAACTGATTACAGCGCTTGCATCGCCGGTGAGTGACGCTCGTAGATACTGAAATCTTTGCGTATTTGAGAGCGAGGTGTTGGAATGGATAATCGAGTTGAAAGTATCGAAAAACGGAAACTATTCATCATATTTGCCGGAAAATGTCGATAAATTTAGTTTAGGCAACCGAATGAGCGTACTACTATCTGATTCGCGAACACTTGAGAAGGACGGAGAAAAGATGGACGCTCGCAATGTCGGTGAAGGGGAAATGAGTCTACCGAATAACACATAGAACGCTTCCTCGAAACCGTCTCGATCACAGCCTTCGGACTCATCTAATGATTGCGATTGCACAATATTGCTCGAGTTTCGCCTTCCGTTCTTCGAGTTGAGCCACTATTGACGGGCTAATGGCGGTGATTGATTCTACATAAGTTCTGATACGCGTACATGATGCCTTTATGATCGCGCGCTGTCGCTTAAGTATCGTCGCTTCTGATTGGTCGACCATCTTGAATGTAAATGCGCACGCATACACGCAATGGATGCGGCGGAGGGAACTTAGTTGGCAATGGAAACAATGGTCTTCCTTACCTTGTTACGCACGCAATTCTAGAAGAGGATGCGAGATGCTAGATGTCTTCCAATCGAACGTTGTTGGACGGAAATGTTCCTCTCTCAGATGGTGCGCTGTTGAGGGATGACTTCCGTTGCACGTCATCTGGCCTTGTTTTTCGCCGTCGACAGAATTCCGCTCGTAAAATGCTGAGTCTGCGCCAGGATATGACATAATATAAGCCGGGCTGCGTCTCTAAAGCTTAGACGCGGACCTTGTGACTGCTTTATTGAATTGTGTGCAGCCGCTGGTGCGATGCTTGCACTTATTGTTACTACTGCGACGCCTTTCTCGTCTCGATGTGGTATCCTTATCTAACTGCCAAATTGTTGCTCGCCACTTCACTGAGGCTAAATACTTGAAGTATCCGGCTCGAAAGACCAAAGAAATGTTGGCGATCTTGCTGAGCGCACGAAGAAATGGCATGACCAGGCGATCACCGTCCGAGCGTTTCCCGCAGTATTAATATTTCGAGGGCACTCGGTCGAGAAAAATGAAATCTTCTCTGCTTTCCAAATTTTTAATATTAAATAGGCCTCGAGCGCGGGCGAACGTGTTTACAGCGGATACGGAAAGGATCTTAGTGGTAGCGTGGCGATGACTTTCCTCGAGACGAGACGCGTGCAGAAGACGAAAACAACAGTTTGTTTTGTTGCTAAGACAATCTTATTTTTTTTAATCGATTACGCATGACGCATGCGTCGTTTAGCAATTGACATCTCGTGGATTCATCGATTTTTCATAAATGCGATTAGGCGATATAATTAGACGTCGTGAATCATAGAGATACCGAACAGAGGACCATTTATCTACCAAAACTTCCAAAAACTACCAAAAACTTCCTATTCTATATATAGATGTCATTGCTATCATACATCTGTAATAGTCGGTTTTAGTGTTTACACGACGCCATTAATATATCTGGAAATCGCATGCATAACGTCGTTTAGTGACACTGACGGTAACTTGAAAGTATTAATTATAGCGAATAAAAAGAAGATATATAATGATAAAAAGGGTTTCTGAAATACGTCTGGACGTGCTTGTAGAAGTAGCATTAGTAAAAGAAAGGTATTAAATCGATATTAAATGGAGCAAAAGCTCCAGAGTGTACGTAGGAGCTAATAGACCCATTTTTCAGTTTCAAATTTTTATAGACGAAATTAAGAGACTTAGCGAAAAAATGAATTCTATATCAGTTACTACATATATTTGACTACCTAATAATATTTTAATAATAATGAGAAACTGATAACTGATAACTGATAACTGATAAAAAAAATGCATTTTTCTAATGCATTTCATCTGATTCCAACTAGTTCCGGGACCGGGATAATTCCATTAAGATTATTAAAATAAAGATTAATGTATTTTAAGTTATATCTTTGGCTGCATATTAATAAAACTTTTATAAAAATATATTTATAAAAATATATTTTAAACACAAACATTCGCTTCGCATGCAAAACTTCTTTTTGCAAAATTTGTTTATTTCGTGCAAAACACGTCGAATAAGCCTAGTTTTCGAGATTGGACACGAGGGATCTAAACTTATAACATTTACCACTGAGGAAAATCTCTTTAAAAGAATAAAATTTTGAGTAAGTACTATAAGAACCGTAATTAAATGAGTCATACAATTCTATGCTGTGGTTAATCTGCTATTTCCATTTGTTCATTTTTTAAAAACAATATGATTAACAATACACAATAACACAAAAAAGATACATAAACAAACAAAATCTGTTGGACTTTATTAAATAAGAATTACACTTACTATCTAAGTAGAAATCAAATCAGACAATCATATACGATTATAAAATAAAAACTTTAAGAATAAAAATATTTACTTAGGTGTACGATTTTTTAAAATTGTGGCATAACTTCTATCATGTGTTTGCAACAAGATTACAGTAGACTTAGTAGCAGTCGCTGTTGCGTGCTCAGACACGTGTCTCGCGTGTTTTATTTTTAATATAGCTTCGATTATTCTACTTATCCCTATATTTAACTGATCCAGGTCTCCCCTACTTCCGCAAAAAAATTGAAAACTTCTATGATATAGAGGTATCTCCGGCTTTTGAATATCGTTTTATTGATTTTCTGACGGTTTTTACAACATTATCACAAATATTAGTGTGCAAGCAATGTGGAAATGTTGTTTTTAATGAGAAAAGTAAACGAGACTTAGGTTATCAAATCGTGATAAAATATGAAAAATGCTGTTATCAATGCTGTTATCAAATCTTATTGAAAAAAATGCATATGATATATTATAGATTCTATACTCATTGATCATTGTTGGTTTTCGCAATGCATATATTTCTACAGGATAGAATAACTGATGCAGATTACATTTAAACCAAATGAGCTATTAGAATTTATCAAACAAATTCTTTGTATGGTTTAGAATTTAGATATAATTGGTTTAGAATTGAGATATAATGTGCACTTACTTCATCCATCAAAATCAGTTGCATACTTCGATATGGGCATGGAAGCGTTCCCATTCGAGGGTTATAATTAATTATTAAGGAAGATGCTTTTTCCCAATTTGTATTACAACAAATTTGTAAAACATATTACAGATTAAAAATTAAAATTCAACAATACATTTAATGCAAAAAATTGTAATCAAGAAGGGAAAAAATTATATCATGATAGTAAATGTAAATGTAATAAATGTAAATACATGCAAGAGGGTTGTCGTAATGATAATCGTTTATGAATTTTTGCTGCTGCAATAACAGTATGTTAAATTTAACAGAAAAGTTGTCAATACAAGCATTTATCAATGCTAATATTGAAATTAATGCTAAATCGTATTCGAGATTCATATAATGGAATCTTGTATCATAGCAATTCGTATGATAGGAATAAATGAAATAATAGTGTTATATGTATCTAGAAGAATTTATGACAATTACAGAAATTATTTTAGTTTCTTCGGAGATTGGTAATAATACATTCGTAATTATTGGTTCATCTCTTCAAACACTGCCAGATAAAGTATTGTGTTCTCATTTTAATTTTTCATCGGCCAGTTATTCTTACGCTGTAAGACAAACGAATAACATTGTAGTATTACTTCTCGAAACTAACAAATGTATTCTCTTACCCGCCGATGATGACCAAAGAAATTATATCATTTTGTTAGTTAATAATGTAGAAACTGATTTAAATTATTATTAGGTATACAACTTTGCTTCCGCCGTTTTTTTTCCGAAATTCGAGGCTTTATTGTAAAAAACTGGTTATACATTTATGATTCAAAGTATTGTTCATCGCTGGCCACTACTTTCTCCCATCTTTCGAGTAGTGAATCCCGCGTCGAAAAAACTGGTCATCTTTTGAAACTATCCACGAATCGATCCAATTTTTTACTTCTTCATAAGACTGGAAGTGCTGGTCAGCCAGGCCGTGTGCCATTGATCGAAACAAGTGATAGTCAGAGGGAGCAACGTCTGGAGAATACGGCGGATGGAGTAGGACTTCCCATTTCAACGTTTCCAAGTATGTCTTGACCACTTTCGCAACATAGGGTCGAGCATTGTCATGCTGCAAAATCACTTTATCGTGTCTCTCGTTGCGGCCGTTTGTCTTTAAAACGCATCAATTGCGTTCGATACCGAACGCCTGTGATTGTTTCAGTCGGTTTTAACAGTTTACAATACACTATGCCGAGCTGGTCCCACCTAATATAGAGCATGACATTGGAAAATCGTTCTTGAAGCGTTGAAACCACTCACGACACGTTCTTTCACTTATAGCGACCTCACCATAAGTATTTGAGAGCATTCGATTAGCCTCAGCCGCAGATTTCTTCATATTGAAGCAAAAAATTAAAACCTCCCGCAAATGACGA
>NW_017259588.1:384709-392209 GCF_001594045.1 Atta colombica
ATATAGGATATATATATATATATATCCTACTATATGCAAACTTAATATAAAATTAAAGTATACAATAAATAATTTACTATTCATTACATAAAATGTAAAGTGAGTACATTATATACTGTTGATAGTTTAGGAATTGTTAATGCAAAACAGGCTTAATGATATATAAGCTGATATGTTTTGTTATTGCTTTCTATACATACAAGTAAAACTGAGTCGGAAGTGAGTATTTTGTACTCAAATTCATGATGTACTTGCTTTTTTTATTCACTACTTGCTTTCTTTAAGTTGGAAAATTATCATAGCAACACAGGTTTGTAATCTCATTTTTCAATTGAGATTCAGTGAAGCACTGCATTCGCGACCTTGTGCAAATTGTATATAAAAATTGAATCTCATTTGTTCAAAATGCAAAAGGATAACGCGCATTTAACCGAGTTATAACCGAGTCATAACCAAGTGTATACGCTTAAATCCGTTTGCTCATAGGTGGCATTAGTGAGCGTACAAAGCTACCCTGGGTACACAACACACTTTTTTTTATGTATGTGACATCTGTCAGCATTAACCAGTGCATATCATCAGCAATTTCATATAACAACATACATTTTTTTCTTTCGTAATCATGTCTAGTTTTTTGCTAAAAAAAGAGCATATGCGGAAAGTTTTGCTTTTCTGTTTCAATTTGAAGAAATCGGCTGTCAAATCGCATTGAATGCTTGTGGAGGTGACAATGCTTTATCGGAAACAACGTGCAGAGATTAGTTTGGCCAGGTCAATGACGACAATTTTGACTTGAGTGACAAGAAGCGTGAAAATCGGCCCAGGAAAGTTGAGGATTGTCAATTGCATGCTCTTTTGGACGAGGATGATACCCAATCGCATAAAATGCTTGCCGAGCAATTGGGTGTTTCTCAAGCAGCCATTTCCATGCGGATACATGCCATGGGGAAGGTTCAAAATATTGGAAAATGTGTGCCACATGAACTGAACGGCAGATGGAGCGACGTCAAAACACATACCAAATTCTGCTTGCCAGACAAAAAAGAAAGTCATTCCTGCATCGTGACAGACGATGAAAAGTGGATCTATTTTCAGAATCCTAAACGCAAGAAATCTTGGGTTGATCCCGCCCAACCATCAACATCTTCTTCTAGAACAAATCGCTTCGGACGGAAGACGATGCTGTGCGTTTGGTGAGATCAGAAGAGCTGTTATTAGCTTATCTACTACGAGCTGTTAAAATCTGGTGAAACTGTTAATGCTCATCGCTACCAACAACTGATCAAATTGCACCGTGCTCTGCGTGAAAAAAGGCCGCATTATCGGAAAAGACATGACATGCTGATTTTTCTCCACGACAACGCACTATCGCACACGTCAACAATGGTCCAAAACTACTTGGAGACACTCAACTGGGAAGTGCTTACCCCATCCCGCTTACTCACCAGACCTGACACCTTCTGACTATCACCTGTTTTCGTCGATGGGCCACGCGCTCGCTGACACTTCTATTCTTACAAAGACGTCCGAAAATGGCTTGATGATTTGCCTCGAAAGATGAGGAATTTTTTTGGCACAATATAAATTGCCCGAAAGATGGGAAAAATGTATAGTTAGCAAGAGCAAGTACTTTGAATAAATTTGTTTTTGCTTTCTAGGAAAAAAAGAAGTATTTTTCTGACTTAAAAACAGCGGATTTAAGCTTATACACCATATATGACATAAAAAATGAGAATTATTTGAGTTTCCGTTGTAAATTGAAAGCAATATATAAAAATCGGCACAATATGTAGCTGTTTTAATATGAGTGTTACATTTTCAATCAATAAGAAACTATAATACCGTATATTAACGAGATCTAGATTTAGAAACATTTAATATTCATGCACAAACAATAAAATAGCACACATTCGATTACTATATATTATTTGAATGTTTACATCAAATTATAAAACCGAATATTGCTATTATATCTGATCAGATCGCACTCAACATTGACGCTCATATATGAACTATCACTCATTATTGAGATATCAAATAATATATCGAATTTGATGATCACACTCAATCAACACTCAATATTGATGCTAAACTTAAACGACACTCAATATTGAATGTCTACAAGGTAACACTGAATATTCATGTTTACACTCAACTAACACCCAATATTGATGCTCAATGCTTAACTAATACTCAATATTGAGTGTCCATATCAAGACAACATCGAATATTAATGGTCACACTTAACCGATACCCAACAATGATGCTCAACTCTCAACTGACATCCAATGTTGACAGTACTGAATTGAATGAAGTCAAAACTGAATTTTCATGATAAACACCTAAATTTGAATGTTAACATCCAAAATTGAAGATTTTTTTTTCGTAAGGATTGTAACTCGAAAAGTAAGTAATGAAAAATAACTTTATTACAGGGTTTTGAAAAGCTTTTAACATTATTATATTTTATTACAAAGAATAGTGTTCCATTAAGAAAAATCAATGTAACCTTGATTTGACCTTGGCGATATCATTCAAGATCAAATCAATAATACTTTCTTATCTCCTTCCGATCCACACAATTTTTCTCTGAAATATTTTTTCGTATCTATAGTTTCGTATCATAATTTTCGAGAAATCTTAATGCATTGTTTAAAATGAGATGTATACAAGATTCAGGATAAACGTAATTATGCAGAAAATGGCTGACCTTACCGATTTTAATGAAATTAGGCTCATTCGACAGGCTTTTGTACAAAACGAACGAATCAGGCTGAAAAAAGTGTCGCTCTACCCCGCGAACCGAGATATTAAGCGTTAAAGTTCACGTTTTCATTATTTAAGTTATAGAAATCTGTTATAGCCGCGAAATCCAGCAATGCGAGCAGGCACTATAACCCATGTAGACAATGAAGTGTGCAGGCAGTAAATGTATAGATTCGGGGCGGCTGCACGCGGGACGCATGAACATGCACATATGATCGCATTTTCTCTCTCTCTCTCTCTCTCTCTCTCACGTGCGCACACGCATATACACAATGCACACACACAATTATCTCGCAAACATTTGATAATTTCATTTGCAGTTTGAAAAAAGAAAACTTCCATTTTGAATCAAGTATAGTTCCAAACAAATGTTTATTAAACCTTCATTCCTCTTAGAAATTTAATTTAGATACTTCACGTTCATACATGCACATATCGAATCAATATTTTTATATCTTATAAAACACATTCGATTGGCATACAACATTCACTTGAAGAAAATTACTAATGAATTTACTAATATATGTCTATCACTTAAGAGTCCGTTCTACTCGATAGTTTTTATTACTATTAATTGTCAATTACTCATTCGATGATCGAAAATTACTGAAACACACGATGCGTTTACTTGATATCAAGCAATCGATAAATTTTATTGATTATGTTTATATTATTGTAGCATTGTCGAAACACGAACGTGATTATAATTTCGTTCAGCAGACTCAATTGTTGCGGAGCAGTCCGTGAGTGCTCGGCACCATACTCATGTAATATGAAGTTGGAACCGCACTATTAGAAATAAAAAAATTATATTGCTATTCGTTTGGTGGTCGTTTGGTTGGTTTAATAATTCATTCCCGACATTTGATAGTCAAAGTTATAATCAGAAATATCAAAAAAAGACATACAAGCATGAAGTTGACCCCCACAACATTCATTTCTCCACTAAAAATTTATTTCTACGTAAAAATAAAAATAAGAGGACCTCCAGAGCCTTGATTTTGACAAATATTATCTAACTTATAATCCTGAACATTCAAGAGATTTTAATCGGTCGGACACTTGAGTAATGTTAATGCCGATGGTATTGTAACTTTCAAACTTTATAACTCGCAAAATACTTAATAAAGAAAAATTTTATTAATGTTTTGAAGAACTCCCGACATCAGCTAATAAATTTTGAAATCAAAATTAGAGCGCGCCAAAAAAATTGATGTCACCTTGATCTGACTTTGGCGATGCCATCCAAGGTCAGACTGACCAGATCAGTAAATCGATCATTTAAAACTATACAACTTTTGTAGGAAATATTTCTTTCAGAATTTAATTTTCGAAATATTGCACCGCGACTTTTTATTCATCCTGTCGTCATATTGGATCTGTCATTTTGAAATGTGTACTTCTGACCTCGTATTCGTGATCAGCGATCAAAAAAGAAAAGATAGTATTGAAAAACAAATTGTATTGAAATTTAAATATTTTTTCGAATTTTGATATATGTATTCAAGCCATGCATAAATACTAATTTCAAAGTCGAGGAGCAACCTTAAAATATTAATCGATTTCGATGAAATTTTATCCAAATCATGTTTAAGTCCATAGCTAACTTTTGGCAGATTTTAATAATCGATTTTCAAATTTTTTTTTTCGGCTCACTCTAATATATATATATATATATGATCTAGTTATGATTAGAGAGAATCAAGGGAGAGTCAAGCGTTTCTGATTGATTCCGCCATTTATAATGCATACACGTACAGTTCGTAACAGGAATTCCTGTGGTCCAATTTTAGGGACCCACCTTTCGTTCTTTGTTATTTTTACATACGTGACTGTTAAAATCTGATACAACTGGATACGATCGGATTACGTCCGCGATCATAAATATATTGATTCCTATTAAGCTGGACCTATCAGCGCAAATTAGGTTCGGACGTAATCAAAAATTTAGTGCTATTTTAGTGCTATTTTGAGCGAATTTTGTTGCTCCAACCGTTTAGCAGTAAAAAAAAATGGTCCAGCTTAATGACAAGCTCCCTAAAATCGAACCCCAGGCATTCCTGCTACGAACTGTACATACATACATACTAATGCGGTATAAGTGTGTACAGCATCATATATTTCATCTCGCTCCTACCATATCTCCTACCATATCACTTCAACGATTACAAATGATGGCTTCTGGGTGAATCCTTTCCCCCAATTCTCTCACAGTACTAAAACTTTACGTGGCTAGAAATAAATTAATGATAAAAGTAATAAATGAAATCATTACTATTACCACAAAAATGTAATTCTGTTGCTATGAACGTTATTCAAGAAAATTTAATGTTGTTACCTATTCATTACCGAAAAAAGTAACTTATATCGGTAAACTTGGCAAGTAACACGTCATAAAGTCATTCTAGTAAGAGACACAAAACCGGAAGGACATCATGTCGTTTTAGTCTTAAATTATTGGAAATGGCTAATAATTTCTTATTCTTTTTTTAACAAATGATATCTGCTCTTGGAAAAATAAGAAAAGAATCAAAATTAGGCGATAATTATTTTAAGATAATTAACTCAGGCCGAAGCGAAAAAACATCTGCGCCGGCGTCACCATCTTGAAAAACATGCACCTATAAAAATTACTTTCACCTATTCACTTACATTAACTAACATATTAATGAAACATCACGGCGGCATCAATCACGAAAAGTATTTACATCTCGACTCATATTAGAGTAACTCTAACGCATTATTTGCCAACTCTGATGGTAACATATAGTTTTTCGAATGCTTGCCGATGCGTTGCAATTTATACAGTTTCGGTTTACTTACCGAAATTTTCTCTTAATTTTAGCCTTAATCGAAACTCTGATTTATTATCGAAACTGACCAAAATCGAAACCGAAAGATTTATGTCGGACTCCATAAAAAAATGAAAACTATTAAATAATACAAGAATATTATAAAAATATTAAAAATATACAAAAACAGTGCGAAAAAGGTTTCCTTTGCAGAGGACACTATGTAATAAAAAATTAAAAGATTCTTCCTCTCAGCAACGCTTACTAGAATCTTATGTATTGATCTTTCAACTTTTACATAAATAAAATGTTAAATTTACTAGAAAATCCACAAGTGGTTCTTCAGTTGTCAAGACCAATATCCGAAATGGTCTGGAAATATTAGGATCTGGATATATAAATAGATTATGTTGCCGAATCCTGACATCTTGGATGGACCCATTAACTTCGAGAGCTGTTACATCATCAAGAGGCAATCTGTAGTAAAAGGTACAGAAATGCTCTCCATTCACTGCAATCTGAAATGTAAATGTAGCATATTAGAATTATATAACAGTTTAAACAATCAATTATCATTGCAATGCAATGCTTTCGACGAAGAAGATGTTATAAATAAGTAGATGTTTTAAATGAGGACATTCGTGCACGATTATGGAGCGCAGAAAACTAATACGCGTGTAAGTGAGACGATTGTTGAAATGAGATAACAAAATTTTGGGCGGCGCACGACGCATTCAATATAAATAAAGCAGCTGTTTATGCGTACACTGTGATTGTGTACAAATATCAAGTTATAAAAATTAATGGATTGAAAGTTTTATTTGTTTATTAATAAATGGAAAAAGAATTTTAAGCATTCAATATTTAAATATTTTAAATTTTGACAGATTAATAAATAGCAAATAGTTGACCCAGGTCAATAAATTCAATGAGCTATAATTAGGTGTAACAAAATATTTATTATTCGCAATTATAATTTTCGACGATAAGTTTCAACGTTCTGATTATACTTAGTCCTCCTCAGCCGCAGAAATACATAATTATTTCATATATCAAAATTAGATTAACATATTGTGAGGTTCATCTCACCTTCAAGTTACAATAGACAGTATAACGTAATCATATCATATTTGTCAAATAATAGACGTAATAGATGTAATGAAGAATCATGAATCCAAACCAATTCATCAGTTAATAACGAAAAAGGACAGTCAATATTAGTAAAAGCAGAGAATTGCAGTATTATTGATGCAGCTTGAAAACTGTATAACATTGTTGTACGTAGATATTTATTAATTTTGGTAACAATGTATACATCGATCTCGGCTGAACATCCAGCTGAAAAGCTCTGCATTAGCCCTGTGCTGATGACAGTGATGTGGTGCGCACTTAAATCAAAGCATCAAAGCATAATTCGTAGGTGACAGTCATTCTGCCGAAGATATACGAACTTCACTAAGTTCGCCGATCCGCAGCGTTCCCACGAAGATTGCGAAGATCACCGAATAAGACCAAAATAATACGAACGGGAGCAATAATTCGTATACAAACCGGGAAATAGTTGCTCGTTTTGCGATTCCTGCTATTCCGCCTACTCCTAGACGAATCCGACTATTACCGACTCTTAACAAGCGAGACAAAATGGTGGAGAGCACCGTCACTGTCGAGAATTCTCGATATCGGCGGACTGATCTTTTTGCATTCACGACGGGATAATTCCAGGACAGAGGAAATTCTGCCAAGTATACTCAGCTGCTGATCAGCTGCTCTCGTGTCGTGGCACTGACGGGATTATCTCCAAAACCAGAGGGCACTCTGCCCCGCCGAGTCTTCTCGACCACCAATCGCCTTCGCACCGGAAATAGCAAAGGATGCGCGCTCGGTTTCCGTCGAGTCTTTCTCGGCCATTCAGTGCATCATTGCCGCATCCACGGCAATCGAC
>NW_017259588.1:393663-412389 GCF_001594045.1 Atta colombica
AAAAACACGTTAAATTCGGAAGAATGATAAAAAGAGATTTATTCAAAGTATGCTCCATTGCTAGTTACACATTTTTCCCATCTTTTTACTGGCGTGGTATCCACAAATTGCCCATCGGGCAATTTGTGGATACCACGCCAGTAAAAATCTTCCTCTTTTGCCGCGAATCATTCATCGAGCCATTTTTTCACATCTTCGTACGAACCAAAGCGCTGTTCAGCAAGTGCGTGACCCATCAATGCAAAGTGATAATCGGAAGGAGCCAAGTCTGGTGAGTAAGCCGCATGGGGTAGAATTTCTCAACTGAGTGCTTCCAACGTGTCCCGAACTGGTTTTGCCGTATGTGATGGAGCATTGTCATGGAGAAAAATGACCTTGTGTTGTCTCTTTTGGTATTCGTCGTTTTTTAAGCAGCAAACAGTTCAAATCGATCAATTGATAGCGTTTGGTATTAACTGGTCCCACCAGCATCACACAGCATCGTCTTCCTGCCAAAGCGATTCGGTTTTGCAGTCGATGTAGATGGTGCGCCTGGGTCTACCCATGATTTTTTGCGCTTGGAATATTAAAAAAAAATCCACTTTTCATCCCCAGTAACGATACGATGCAAGAATAACTTTCTTCTGTATCGTTCGAACAAAATTTCACATTTTTGCGCCTCTCCATCTGTCTCTCGTTCAATTCATGTGGCACCTATCTGCCGATTTTCTGAATCTTTCCCATCTCTCGTAAGCGATTGGAAACAGCTTGTTGACTAACGCTCAATTGCTCTGCGAGTTGTTTTTGTGTTTGTGAATCATCTTTATCCAGCAATGCTTGCAATTCACGTTTTCGTACTTTTTGGGCGGTTTTCCGTGTTCCTTGTCTGCAACATCGAAATCTCCAATTTTGAAACGCTGAAAGAAGTCGACCACTTCTATTACCAAAAGAAGCGTTAAGCGAAACGCGAAAGCACGACAACTGATCGAGGAGCTTGATTATTAGCCCTTCATGTCGATCATCAGCATAACTGTTTCTGGTATTGATTCTATTGTTAGATCGATGGAGCGATAAAAATATTAAAAAATATTAAAGGAGAGATTGTCAACTACTTCTGGACCGCTGTGACGAAACTCACGGTAGCGTGTAAAGTCTTCTCTAGGAGGGCATCCACCCCTCCCCGCTGAATAATTAGGACAGGGAAATCTTCCGATTGCGGGAGGAAAACAGAAGGTTCCATAAACTGAGGCTTGCAGATATGGAGAAGGCACGTCGTGAAAGAATAAAGCTTCGCGAAAGCTATATCATTGATTCTGTGGGCTTCTGGTGGCGGGCACTGGGGACAAAATATCCACTGCGACGACTAGAGGAAGAATTCTCAAGGTGGATATGGAGGAAGATCTATCAGTGTCCTCGATCCAGAGAAGGAAGAAGGTGCTAGATGATGCTCCAGGGGTCATCACTTATAGAGTGGCCCCACCTCTTGCACTCCCGAAGATATCCCCCAAGTCGCTGCACAAAACGGCGAGGAAGTCCTTTGTGAGTAACAGCCACGGAGGAGAATCTGCTCGATAGGGCAATCGAACAGACACTATCGCGGATCCTCACGAGATATGGCATCGTGCCAAGGTCTCTCGCAGACAAGAGGGCCAAGACATTGATTAAAAAAAAGGGTATCGCGGATCGAACAGTAGGAGACGGAAATAAAAAGCCACTCCCTTCTCTGCCACTGTGATACGTGCGACAGCCCGAGCAGTGGTCTCTGATGATAGGCAGGAAGGAGAAGAGGAAGACGGCTCCCCTTATCAGAGCGGAAGCGGCGTCAAGGCGCCACACGTTCTTCCTTGGGAAATGACAAACGGGCAACGGCTGGAAGAATCAGCGCGGGCAGAAATCTTCAATACCAACTAAGGGCAAGCCCTCTAGAGTTCCAGCTAGGACCGCGGCAATCACTCTCACTGCGCCGCAGGATGCTCTCGCGGAAGCGATGGCGATGATGCGCCAGAACATCAATGTAGAGGAGATGCAGATCGATGAACTGCAAGCACGAAGGGCGGTCACGGGGGCTCTTATCCTCGAAATTAGAGGTCCAAAGAGGCAAATCAAAGCGGACCAACTGACCGGTAGGATGACCGAGGTCCTCGCCGGCAAGGAAGGAGTCAGAAGTCCATAAAGAAAGCCGAGATGCGAGTGACCGGTCTCGACGATTCAGTTATTCCAGCTGATATCGCTGAGGCGGTCATGCGAGAGAGGGAAGTATTCCAACTTGGCTGATATCAAGATAGACCCGATATCTCGAGCGCCCGATGAATTCAATTCCACTTGGATATAGTGCTTAGTCACGTCAGCGAAAAAGATCGCCGATGCAGGCAAGCTGAGGATGGAATAGGTCTCCACAAAGATGATCCTCCTCCGCTGCACGCCCACTCCAATGCTTTAGCTGCCTAGGGCTGAGCCATGTGAAGATAAGCTGTGACAGCAAGATCGCACAGGCTGTTGCTATCAATTCGGATAACAGGGGCATATAGCACGCGAGTGAACAGCCCTTGCTAGCTGCCCTGCTTGCGCGACGGTCAGTAGACTGTTACAGCACAGGATCGGAATCGGCGGTAGGTGCGTGGCGAGGAATCTCTCCCTCCCTCGCACACGAGCCCGTTCCCTCTAAGGAGGCTGCCCGAGATGAAGACATTAAGCTCAGAAGCTAGGGAGGAAGTACCACCTCTAAATCAAGAATAATGAGCTTTTCGGACAGTTTCAGGATAGACACGAAGATGATATGGAGGTATGTCTGGAGGAAGCTGGTGCGCCGTAGCATTCGCGGCGACGCACCTCCTTCAGGCGAACCTGAATCACTCTCGCTCCGCGCAGGACATGCTTCTTCGTGCGATGATCGAGAGTGATTCGAGCCTCGCAATAGCAGTGGATCCGTACAACGTCCCTGATATCGAATATTGATTAAGGAATGGGAGCGAGTTCATGGTCATCGTTTGGCGTCCCACGACTGGCTCTCCACCGCCTTCTCACATTGAGTGCGGAGACTTTTACGTCTTGGTGAAGACATTCATGTGCTGGTGTGCTTCAACCGCGACTCCATCTGTGGGAGTACAAAGTCAGGCTTCAAATCCTCACCGCGACTGTGGGTGCGCGCCATCCTCGCTCGACTTTTGTGGCGGGGGATTTCAACGCTCATTCGATGAGCTAGAGGTCCCCCTTCACAGACAGTAGAGATCGAGTTATCGAGAAATGGGCGGGGCTCTCGGCCTCTCGATTAACACGGGAAATCGCAATACCTTTATCGATAGTCGCGGGGAGTCCATAATGACCTCACGTGGATCACATCCTGGATCGTCGGCAAAGTCTGTCGGAGTGTCTGGAGGGTCTCGATTCCCGGTTCCTGGAGCTTGCCGAACAGTCGGATCCTGTATATCAATAGTGATCCATGCCGAGGCCGAGAAATGCAAAAAGGCGCCGAATATCTGCGCTGGGCGCTTCGCAAGTTCTGCGTGAATGATTTTCAGGCCATGATCCTGATTTTCATGGCTCTCACCTGAGCACAGCCTTTTCTGGATACGGAGATGGACGAGGAGGTGGTGGACATTTGCGGCATCATGGCCCACGTCTCGGATGCGTCGATGCTACGATGCGTCAACCCGCCTAGGAGATCGCTATCCTTCGCATGGCAGCAGTGAAGGCCCGGCGACGCCTTACACGGGCGCGGAGGTGCAAGGATGAATATTGGCGGAAGCAATATTGGCGGCTACGAGAGCTCTCGCTAGCTGAGGCGAGGAAGGTTCATCGTATAGCCGTATAGTTCGAGAGATTAAGGCTCAACGCTGGTGCGACTTCGTCTCAGACCTTGACGCCAATCCGTGGGGGTTTCCACAAGGTGGTGACGCGTAAAACGCGCCTCTGGATGCCCTCGCTGGTGAAGAGGATGACCTCTAGGCTCCTAGCGGAAGTGGTGGACCCTGTTCCCTACGAGAGACATCGGCTTTGGGCCATATACTGGCCCGCCGGTGATCCGGAGCTGGGGGTGAGGAAATGACTCGGGTGTATCGCCGTCTCGGGACAGCCCGAAAGTCCCGGACCCGAATGGCATATATGGTCGCGTGTGGACCTTGGCCTTTGGTGAAGTGGGTGGCCGGCTGAGGCGGCTGTTCACCAGCTGCCTCAGAGTCGTTTCCCCCTAGCTTGGAAGAGGACCAACATGATCCTCCTCCTCAAAGAGAAGAGGCCGGCGGAGTCTCCCCCTGCCTATTGTTCCATATTTGCTGAATGACGCGGGTAAGCTGAAATGCATCGTTGCTCAACGCGTCCGGCACCTGTGCCGGGAGGGCTTCGATCTTCATCTGGGACTGTCAATGCTATTCGACAAGTGCGGGCCCTCTCAAGATCCGTGATGAGTAAGGGAAAAATGGCGGTGTCCATCGACATCGTCAACGCCTTCAACACTTTTCCCTGAATGATCGATGCGCTCGTCACAATTAAGGATTACTTTCGGCATAAGAAGCTAATCTACCGGGACAGGGAGGGGTAAGGTGCATGAGTGGGAGCTGTCGTGCGGTGTCTCACAGGGATCGGTGTTGGGCCCTTTGCTATGGAACACCACATACGACGCGATTCCGTATTCTCGCTGGTGTGTCACGTAGTTTGTTAAGCCGACGACCCTAATCATCGCGGGGGGGACTGGGAGGAAGCAAATCACGCCGCCAACGTCGCGATTGACATCGTGATCGATTCCGTGGGGTATCTAGGAAGTGGCGCTCCAAAAGACGGAAGCTATTTTTGTCTATGACGGGAGGTTGGGTCCGCCGCCTCCAGCGGATGGGGACTACAGTGGCGCAGGTGGGGCTTCAGATAAAACATCTGGGCCTCACTATCAATGATCTCTGAGAGTTCAGCGTTCATTTTGAGCGACTTCCAGATTGGACAGGTTGGATGATGCTAATCCATCTTCAGGACTGAGTCGCGAGAGAGTTCATATCGTCTCACACAGATACTCACCGGGCATAGGTGCTTTGATGAGTACCTGTGTAGTATTGGAAAGGAGTCGATCACGTTTGTCATCAGGTGAACTCCATCCTGGCAACACTTTTCTACGAGGCGCCGGTCTGGGACAGGAAGACGCGCGACGTCCAGCTTCATTGATGTATGAACCGGATGCAGTGCCGCCACGTCCTCCGAATATCGAGAGTGCACAGGACGATATCATATGCCGCCGCGACGGTCCTCGCGGGTGTTCCTTCCATGGACTATTTGTCTGTGGGATGGGCCAATTATCGTTGGCTGGAGGCCCATATGCGGAGGAGCATCCGCCCCCTCCCCCCTCGTGCCATTGAGGTCGCAAGGGCCGTGATGTACTCCCAGATCAGTGGCAAGAGCGCCTAATGTTGAGCCCGGGGTCTGCCAGCAACAGGGGGTCGTGAGGGCCTTTAGTCACCACCTTCAGGATTTGGTCGTGAGAAGGCATGGTACTTTCTTGTATCATCTCACAGATGCTCACCGGGCTTTAATGAGTATCTGTGTAGAATCTGAAAGAACCCCACTACGGTTTATCATCATTGCAACGCCGAGGTGAACTTGGCGTCGCACAATGTGGAAGTGTGCCCGGCATGGAGCGCGCTCCCCTCGCCAAGGCGATGGGCGGGGATCTCTTGTTTGGCATTCGTCGAGGCCATGCTGAACAGCGAGAAATCATAGAAGGCAGTCCTCCTTCTGTGAGGCTGTTATGTTTCGGAGGTCGAAAGAGAGAGCAGAAGCGAGGCCCGATCAGGGAGACCGTCAGTACGGGGTCGCGCCTCGATCTGTCCCCTGTAACTAACTGGGTGGTCCCATCTAACCCGATGTCGCGGGATTCTCGCGACCGCGAGATGGTAACGGTGATCGCAGGCGAAGACAAAGTCCTGCCTATTCGGACCGCTGCCCTGATCGCGAGGGCCTGGATAACTAGCCGCTGCATCCCCACTCAGGACGTGAGCTCGGCGGGGGGGGGTCACAGTAACCTTTGCCGAGGGGGTCGGTCTTGAGTAGGAACTCAGAGTCGGCACTTCTTCCCTTCACAACGTCGAGTGGGAGCAAGGCGAGAGGGTGATGTCCCCTCCTCACCTGCGGTTTGGCAATGCCTCCTCAGATCACCGGTGATATCAATTAAAGGATCGTCGTCTTAGGGATCTTAGGGGAAGGGCCAACCGGTTAGATTGGCAGGCCTAAGAGCGTCCTGAAGAATGAAAGAACTACACGCGTGACCAGGACGTCAACAGACCTATGAAGGACATCGGGGGTTTTGATATTATACAAGATGTGAGCTCACATAATCCTTCCATTCCCGCGGGCCGAGGCATTTCTCCCGCCTAACCTCTAAAAAAGGAGTTACAATATAATTATGTCTGTTAATAGTAAAAGAAAAAAAAACGGCAGAGCTTTGGAATCCCGTCGCTTGCCAGAGGTGTCCTTGCTCCCGAGCAACCCTTACGTGACAGATTGGAACTCTCGCGAAGGGCTACCTGCGGGGTTGCCGTCGAGCTCCACAGTCGAAGTAGCTACTGCCGATGAAAGTGTGAAGGATTGGGATAATTGTGGAACTCCTAGAAAAGTGTTGACCACATATAAGCTAGGGATGTCTACGCCGAGAGTATCTCTGGCTAGGTTAGATTTGAAAAACTTGTGTCAGGATAAAGGGCAATCGAGTTTTGTGCGTACTTTCTGCAGCGGACATACTACCTCGGCGTCTCCTTCGCCGATTGCAGGCCCCTCAGGTTTATAACGCTCCCCTGGCGCAGGACCTCGCATCATCGAGGATATCTGCTAACCAAAAGAGACGCGCATCAGAGCAAGAAGGAGATATAATTAATCCCCTTGTATTTGTTTTCTAACACTGTAAAGACGATTTCCGAAGAAGAGTATCCTTATATGTTTTTGGATCTTGCTTCGTGCGAGACTTACTCTAGTATGGTGCGTAAGAAGAGAGACTGTAGGCTGAAGGATAGCAATACCGTCGGCTCGCGGTCTCTCTCACGCATGGACGCGAATAGAATGGAAGTCTCGACGGCGACTTTGATAGATTAGACTGTGCGTCCTTTTTTAAAAGGGAAGGCTTCCTCTCAAAGGCGAGGAAAAGGAGAAAATTAGTTAAGTGTCCTCTCTTCAGTTCTAAAGATCTGTTGAGGAAATTAAATGGTGCTTTTTCCAGAGATGTCTCCAAAGGCAATAATGGCTAAAACTCTCAGGGTACTTGACGCAACTTACGATCTCTATAAAGGACAATCTTTGTAGGCGTCTTATTGTAGACGTGCAGATGACAAAGCAGACTGTTGAGACACTCGCTGCATGGGCACTCTGTACGGGTTCGAGGATCCGTAAAGAAATTCGAATGAGTCAGTGTCAAGAGTTTACGAAAAGAGCTTACCGATATTAGGAATGAGATGCTTTATTGGAGGAAGTCAGATCTTTGCGACGTGGCATAATGAAAATGCGAGCCTCTTCTTCGCGTTTCAGAGATAGCTGTATTATCAGGATAAGAGATGTGTCCTTCTTAAACAGAAGATTGTGGACGTCGCTTGAAGACGTGAGAACCGTTCGCCGGCTGCTATATTGGAGGTAGGCAAGATTCAAGCAAAGAAAAAGGAGATGCTTTCTGCTTATAAATCTCCGATTACATGTCTAAGCGTCTCTTCGATGAACAAGTGTTGCCCAATCGTGTGGACAGAGCGGGCCATATAGCTGTTGCTTCGATTATTACTAAATAGGAAGACACCAGCTGCATTGATCACACAGCTGGAGACTGGTTGTCGACCGGTTCGGAAAGGGAAGAGCCCTGGATTGAAATGGTTTTCGCCGTGCGAAAAAGAAGAGAAAAATTAGGAAGAGAAAAAAGAAAGTCACAGGCGAATGTTTTAAAGTCGGTCGCGTTCGGCATGAGACCAGCGCGCACGGATGGTGATGATACTTACGCTGAATGTGCTAAGCGCAAAACTGTTGGAGGATCCCGAATCCTGACCCCTTCGAGTGTTGGGCAGACCCAACAGGGTACCCGCCGCATTGTGATACGTACGCGGATACGCCCAAGTCAACTGCTATCCTCATAAGATGTAACGAGAGTGGCCTGTTTTATATCGAAATCGTAAGTCTTGCCAGGAATAAGATAGACTTTGTAGAGATCGGCATTATGGACATCAGGAGAGCTCAAATGGGCGGGAATCTGGTGAAAGTATCTGGAGATAGATCGGGTTCCAAACCAGACGAGTTGCTTAGGAGACTGATAGTCCTTAGGAAACACGAAAATCGAGTTTTAATGATTCGCTTTATGCGGAAATCCAAGATCCAACTACTTGATGTCGAGCACTCGGTTACAATTAACTTGCAATTAAATCTTGTTGAAATCTATGAAGAAGAGAGCCTGGGATTGTCGTCTCAAAACCCCACTCTGTTCCTACAAATGGGAGATGGTATGCATCTACGGATGCGCTTCCGATCTCTGCCAATATTTAGCAGTGGACCTGGAGTGACGTATCATGTTCCTCAGCGGATACAGGGGAAGGCTTCGTGGCCGTCGAATGGGGGAAGGCGAATGGTAGTCTTTAGCTGCTACTTCTCCCCTAACAAAACAGTCGACGAATTTATTCGTTAGCTTTCCAGTGTGGAAGATAGTCTATTCAGATAGTCTGTTCTGATAGGCTTATATTGATACTGCGTGATTTAAACGCCAAATCTCACTTGTGGGACAGAGGTGTCGAGAATCACAAAGATTATGTTCTCGCTGATTGGGCCGATAGGCTAAGGCTTAATCTTCTTAATTGGAATTTCGTTCTATTCTACTAGCGTAGAAGAGAAGAGTCGTGTGTAGATGTTTTGTTTGTATCTGCCAACGCAGCAAAACACATTGTGAATTGGCGAGTGGCGCTCGAGATTGAATCGGATCATTGATATATATTGATATATATTGATAAAGATAGGGGCTTTCTCATTTGGCCCTCTTCATAGAACTGCATCTAAGAAATATTTCCGTAGACAGAGTGTAAGTAGAGGACATTCGAGGCAGTTGCCTTGTTTAAAACATGAACTCCACCTTTGATAGATGGAAATGATAAAGAATATGTCAGATTTGTGGACGGCGCGCTCAAGGAGATCTCTGACCTCTCTATGTCAAGGAGATCTGCCGTTGGCAGACTGGCATACTGAATGAGGAGATCTCCGATCTGCGTGCTATCTGCAACCGATTACACAGGTATCTTACTTGCGTTTGAAGACATAACCTGATTTGTCGCGATTATTTTGGATAGATCTTAGAATTGCAAGAAAAAAATCTGAGGAGAACGATTTGGTGATCTAAGTCGCGTTTGTGGAAAGAACTTCAAGAAACCTTAGATTCTGATCCTTGGGGCATGTCCTATACGAACGTTATAAGAAGACTTTCTTCGGGTTCTTCATCGATTGTGGAGATGCTTCCTACAGAAGTTTCAGATATAACACAAGCGCTTACCAAACGATGAGTTTCAGCCAATTTCCTTTGTTTGGAAGGAACAATTGGCCGTCACGGTGTCTAAGATCTTAGAGATTAGTGTGAAGATCGTGTTTGGCAAAGCACCTGACCCAAATGGAATTGCCGGGCGTGTTGTCAAAATGCATATTCTTGCTGTCCTTTGGATGCGTACTTTTAGCGTCTTTCTTAAAGATGGTCACTTCCCTTTTGAATGGAAGATCGCAAGATTGGTTTTCCTCAAAAACCTAATAAACCAGAGTTGACACCCTCTTCATACCGGCCTATCTGCCTTCTTGGTGAAATTATATCTCGGATAAATTATATCAGAAGATCCTGTGTGCATTTGTGCGTTTGTCAACACCTATATAATATCATGGTCTATCGGATAACCAGTGTGGTTTCATAACCATGGTTTGGTTTCTGTGTCCATCGATCCACGATTGACGCCATTTTCTTAAAGAGTGACCGATAGCACGCGAGATGGGGGCGCGGTAATGGCGGTGTCTCTTGACATCGTCAATGCCTTTAACTTCTTTCCGTGGCCTATCATTCGTGTTGTCTTTCAGATAAGGATGTGCCGGACATCAGGCGTGTCTTGGGGGATTATCTCTCTGATAGATTCCTCTCATTCGTTGTTCGCGATGACACGTATGTGAGGTTACCGATTACGTGTGGTGTTCCACAGTTCGCAGGGCTCGGGGGCTGACCCTGTGATATATCGAATATGACTCGGTGCTGCGTTTGGGGCTTCCAGTGGACTGCTCCACGTTGTGTTATGCTGTTATGCTGATACCTTCTTGGTCACTAAGGGTTCTTTTTTTGAGGAGGCCTTGGTGCGTGACGAACTGGATATCACGGTTATTGTTAGAGCCATTGAAGTCTGACAGTATCAGTTGGCAAGATTGAGGTCGTCATGTTCATGGCCAGTGGTTCTTGACGCTTCCTTTTGGCTTTTGGGTGGGAACAAAGAGGCGATGGTCCCTATGAGGTTCATTTTAAAATATCTAGGCCTCGTCCTGGATTCGAGGGGGACCACTTCCGCTTTCTCCTCCCGAAGGCTCTGGTGCTTTGGGTAAGATACCAACATAGGCGCCAATATAGGCGGCTCTGGTAAAAATAGGCATCGTCGGTCGTTATATCTGTTTCTATAAGTGCAAACCGTCGCGGGCGACAGGCATATTTGTGGCAGGGTGGAACAACTCCAACGGAGACTCTCTTTAAGAGTTATTACAGCTTACAGCATGGTCTCTCAGAGACGTCTGGTGCCATTTTGGCAAGAGCGGTCCTCTTTCGCTTTGTCGCGGATCATCTCAGGAGAACATATTTGCGAAGAAGAGACATCTTGCAGAAAGATGGCTTTATATTGCAGAGGAATGCAGAGGATTGCAAGTAACGATACGTGATGCAAAACCGTTCCGTAGCGCGCTGGCGGCAGCATCTCCTATGTCTTCCCGAGATCATCTGGAGCCACGGTTAGGGACGCTCTTGCAGAGTTACGTATCATGGGTGTTTTGTAGCCTATCTGTATGAAATAGGGCGGGCGGATTCCTCTATTTGTGCTCATTGTAGAGCTAATTTAGACACAGCGATCCATGCCTTTCTTCTGTCCTTCGTGAGTAGAAAGGTGCGAAAAACTATTTGACATTTTTGATCTTGATATTGCGTACATAAGGCAACACAATTAGGGCAGCCCTTGATTCCTCCGAGTGCTGGACAGCTCTCAAATTACTGCAAAGCTGTGCGTGAAAGGAACCAAGCGTGAACGTCAGAGTCTGGAGAGAGCGAAGGATGTTCCTCTTTCTGCCTCTTCGGACTCTGACTATTAGTAGTGTACATATGTATATAGTACTATTATTATAACGCTATTAATATAATATTATTATTCTTAAATTCCTAACACGAACGTACGAACATCAACGTGGAGCAAAACTTATACTATATTACTGATACCATGTGTTCGAAAATTATTTATTATTAAAAAAAAAATAAAAATTCAATAAAAAATATTTTCATTAATAACTTTTTAATGAATAACGAGTAACGGACAAGGTCAATGATCTTGATCTTCAAAATCAAGATCAAGATTACTCGGAGGTTTTTTGAGGCTGGCTGTGTAAAGGGGAACATTCATCAAAAATTTTTCTTCTAAAGTAAAAATGGACCACCCTAGTGTACATAGAAAGTGACGTGTACCACTTTGTGATCTAAAATTTGTTTCCAGGACACAGATCAATTTTCGTAAATAGCGTAAAATTATTCATTTGCATGTTAATGTTTGTAGATCCATCTAAACTTACATTCTCTCAAAAAAGCATATTAAAAAGCTATTAAAAAATATATTTAACATAATAAATACAATGAATATATATCTAAATGCATAGGAACTAACGTGTACAATTTTATGGCCTAACAAAGGATAGTTTCCAAGACATACAAATTTTCGTAAATAATGTGAGATTATTTATTTCCAAGTTAATATTCATAATATTGTATACTGGAAACTTGTACTTTTTCATTTCATTGTTAAATGATAAATACATATTAACTCCTTAAACATTGAAAAAAAATTATTGAAAAACGATATCGTTTTAGGACACAACTTTATTTTTCAAAGCATAAGAATATTTCTGTAAATAATATAAAGCTATTTAGTTAGCGAGTATAACTTGCAGAATTTGTGTAAATTTACGTGTATTTAAATGTTGTATTACAATATTAACAAATATATTGAACACGATAAATACATGTTAATACGCAAAAACTAATACGTATCATCTTCAAGTTAACGTTAGTTTTCAGGATATTCCACGTATATTTTTTTGTGTCCTTGAAACTAATATTAAACGAAAAAATGTATGTCTTAAAAATTATAACATTGACTCAAAAATGGTACATATTAGTTTTAGTACACATTAGTTTTTGAATATTTACATATATTCATCATTAATATGTTTATTAATATTGTAAATGAATTAAGTACACGTAAATTTACAAAAATTCCGCAAATCGACAATTTAGCAAATAACTTTTGTTACGACCATGCTCTGCATGCATGGAGCTGAGGAAGTAAAAGAAACAAGAAGCGCATCGAATAAAGTGCGGATTCCTAATTGCCCTATATTAATTTATGGTTTATCAATTAATTTGTTATTAGAAAAAAATCTTGTTACGGTTACTTAAGGAACCGAATTATTAGACCGATTTGATCGTGCCCAGGCTCCGGACCGCAAGGGAACTGTGTGGAAGGACTGATGCAAATCGGCACTTCGCTTCATCCTGAGGCTTCTAACGAGCCGGGAATCAAATGGAGGACGAAGTGGAAACTCGTGCTCCGCTATATGAACACACGAGTCGGACGTACTTTAAATTTAATTTAAATTTAATTTAAACCCAAACTAGGTCAGTGTGCCGAGAGGGCGCACTTTAACATCAGATGTGCCAGTATGTTCGTGTGTCCTGGCTTTCGGTCATGGAACTTAATCCAAGTAATCTGGGAGAGGGCAAAGTGCAACTGCGAGACAGCTTACAATAAATATAAGAAGACAAACGAGTTAAATTTAATAGTAATATAATAAAAGAAATATTTAACAATACATTTTTGTTACACGATTTCTTTGGTTTATTTCAGCTTGATTAGATATGTCTTTAGGTGCGTGTGTGAAAGTATCGGCAGAAGGGAACGGATAGGATAGTGAGAGAATAAAAAGAGAACGAGATTTTGATGAGTGGATCTGAGAGGGTTCAGCCTGATTTTCCTCGGATAACAGGTGGACACAAGGGACTCGTCGACAGGGGGCGAGCAATTATCGTGAAGCAACGACGATTGAAATTATAGCGTGAACGGATTGCAATGTTTTTAATTTCTTGTATAAGGGAATTCAAAAGGGAAAAAGAAAGAAAGAAAAGAATAAAAATAAAATAAAAATAAATGAATAATAAAAAAAAAACAAAATGAAATATTGAAATGAATTACTGAAAGAAAAAGCGAGGGGAACTAGAGATATACCGACTTATTACGAAAATGCTCATCAATGGGGGTCTTCCGGCTAGAATATGTGAGATGATGCTTCTTCAGCACTGACTAAATCTTTAAGTCTCGCTGGCCAAATATGCGAGATCGATGGAATTTCTTCCGCACTACTTCTAAACTCTTTTAAAGTGTTGACCAGTTAAGAAAATAAGAATTTCGGATTCTATGTCCGTCCAGAGAGAAATTAAGAAAAAAGAGACTGAGTCCCGCGGAATCGGAATTTTTTATAGTAATCTGTTTTGAATCTGATCAACAGCTCACTGATTGTGGTAGATAGGTTCGTTAATTAGATCATGGAGGCCTATTTCTTTCTTTCTAATTGGACAAGAATGAAAAAGGACATTGACTGGAATCTGTAGCGTGTGGAAGTGTCAGCCTTAATTTTATGATCTTAAAATTTGAGAAAAGCGCACGTGCAGTAGTCGAGAAAACGCACATGCAACAACGGCATGAGATTACCCAAAATCTATCCCTGAACATCGCGTGTCGCTTCTTAGATTTTATGTGGGAGTCCGCTGGACGTAACACTTTATATTATTTGCTGATATATTTTTATGCTTTGAAAGGTAAGATTAATAGGTCAAAACGGTGTCGTTTTTCAATAATTGACACATGTTTAAGTACTTAATATATATTTATCATTTGACAATTCAATGAGTAATAAATATGAGCTTCGATAATAATATTGTAAATACAACAATCAATGTAAAGAAACGAAATTCATTCATGTAATAGGAGTATATAATATTTTTAATCCAATAACTCTTTGATTGCTTTTAAAGAATCAGACAAGGCATACATAGAAAATCAGAAATTACTTAAACAAGATTAATGTATTCTGAAGCAAATTGTTAAAATGTTTAATATTGCATTATTTAGGAGGATACATTTGTGGGATTTTTCTATCATGTAGATATCATACATTAATTATTAAATTTTGAATGTTAATACTAAGCACATATGTGAAATAAAACTGATATTGTCACTTTTCCAAATGATACATGTATTTTAAATGCGATTCCGTTTTTCTACATTTATGATCAACATTGTTAAATACTAAACACGTTTGTGCGAAGAGATGGAAATTGACATAGCCTAAGCGCTTTTTCAAATATTATATATAGAATGCGTAAATTCCTCAAAATTTGAAGATATTGTTTTGTCTAATGTTCTTTTCCAGGACATATCCTCATAAACATTAGTCTCTTGCATAACATTTCACTTCTAAATAATAATTATTTTCATTTTAAAAGTTTTTCTGATTTTCCATTTGATGCTCCGTCTATTCTTAAAAAGTAATCAAAACATTGTTGACCATAAGTTTATATGTACCATTCTTATTATGTATGCATTCCGTATTTTTACATCATTTATTTAGTATTAATAGCACAACTTTTTAAGATGGCATTACCGTTATCTCTCTCTCTCTCTCTCTCTCTCTTTTTCTAACCACATATTTTAACATTGGTGCGTGATATATATTTAATACTTAAACATATTTCTTGTAGCTGTAGGGAATCATAGATAGTGAGAGAGAAAATAGCGAGTTGAGGTATGCAATGGAGAGGAGAGAAGCAAAAGGAGAGGTGGGAGAGCAGAGATTGAAAGCTGAAAGAAGCGGAAAGAAGAAAAGGAGAAATCAATCAAGACTCGTGAACCACGCTCCAAAATATACTAATAAATACTAATAAATACTCATAACTCGAAGGTACAGGAATAGTAATTGAAACGGTTAATCTCGTTTAGAGATTTAAGGATTGAACATTTATATTTGGATCAGACAAGAAATGTACACTAGTTTTTGGATTGAGAAAGCTAAGATTATTTATTTGGATAGAGTGAGCGGTTCACATCAAAGAAGAGTCTCAACATCTACAAGCCAGTATTTAAACATTGGAATTGATTGAATGGCGCACGCTTTTTTGGTTTTCTCTCTCTCTCTCTCGCTCCTTAGGTAATGCGTTATTATATCTCTTATAAAAGTACAAATGCGATAGAACAAATTTGTAATTAATGAATAGACAAATCTCTATATAAATAACTTTTCAACGTTTCTGCAAGTTGATTTTGTATTTGACATAGATCTTCTTCCAGCAATGCTTGTAGTTCTGTATCATCGAATTTTTTTTGCTAAGACATTCTTTATTATTCATATCAATTTGAATTCGTC
The DNA here is from genome assembly GCF_001594045.1 of Atta colombica. Taxonomy (NCBI): domain Eukaryota; kingdom Metazoa; phylum Arthropoda; class Insecta; order Hymenoptera; family Formicidae; genus Atta; species Atta colombica. The sequence continues at coordinate 409,321 of NW_017259588.1, forward strand.
GAAATCATTCCTTGCAAGTTGTTTCCGCATAGAGCAAGTTCCTATAAGCTTCAACAAACAGACGAGATTTAGCAGCAGTTTTCTTCAAATTGAAACAGAAAAGTAAAGCTTCGCGCAAATGATGCTTATTTAAAATTCAGACATTTTCTTCGCAGTAAATAATATGTTGTTGTCACAAACACAAACTTTAATATACTGAATACTACCGACAGAAGTCGAAACTATAAATGATGTCTTGTTCAGTCATTAGTTCATTCAGTTGACGATAAAGTATTGGTAAATAGCTACAGCTATTTACTACTAGAGCAAGTTTTAAATTATAGATCTAATACATGTCTTTTTTTGTAAAGTATATTTTTCATACATTTTTCTTAGTAGCAGTTTTCAGGCCAGTCTTGGAAAACTTATGTACATACATATTTTTCATATATATGTACATAAGTTTTTCAGGATTATACTGGAAACTGCCATTTGACATAGATTTTTTTCAGGCCCGAGATCAAACAAATGCCTTGGCATATGCTAATATTCCAACATCGGAAAGTTTCCGGAATAGACCATTTAACATATATATATATATATATATATACGTATATATATATAAATTTGATTGTGTCTGGCATTTTCTTCATTCTTAATTTTTTTATATAAAGATTCAAACTAATTAAAAAATTGTTCGAATTATTTGGAGTACATACAATTACTAATTTTCGATATCTTATTAATATAATGGAAAACATAGCACACATGAGAATTTGTAGTGAAACAAACGCAAAACAAAAAGTCTTCTTGCTTTGAATTATTTAATATGGAGTCCAATTCACCTTTGCAATAATATTTACCATGCTATATCGAATGTAAAAAAGAAAAAGATTATCTTAATAAAAAAAAAAAACATTTGATTGAGCATCAAACAAAAAAAAATTTAAGCATGAAATTTAAATGATGCTAAATGTGCACTTCGGTAAATGTGCATAATACGGTTACTTTTGCGATTTCTTTATAGATCTTTTTATGTTAACGTCTACATTGTTGGAACGCTTCCAAGGTTTTATGACTACTAGAATTTTATCTTTGGTATATAACATATACAAGGTGTCTGAAAATAATCGCCAAATAAAATCGCCAAATATTTCATGGACAGGTAGAGCAGACTAAATTGAATCGAAAAGTCCTTTACCATTTTATAAATTTCCCCAATAGTTAATGAGATATTAATCCTTAAAAAAATACGCGCGTTTGCCCAGCTTACTACTGCGAAGTGTACATGCCTACCGATCGCTTGGCACACGGGCCAGGCTATCCTCGTTCCTCAGGAATTGGAGATTAGTTGGCGTCCCGTGCCGTGCACATCGCTGCAAGCCTCCACAGCGCGCTTGCCAGATTATTCCCGCTCTCCACAGCCCGCGCACCAAGCGATCGGTAGGCGTATACATTTCGCAGTAGTATTCGGCTATCTTTAAGGATTAATATCTCGTTAACTATTAGGGAAACTTACAAAATGATCGAGGACTTTTCGACTCAGTCCGCTCAGTTTAGTCCGCTCTATCTGTTCATGAAATTTGGCGATTTTATTTGGCGATTATTTCCAGACACCTTGTATATGTTTATTCATTATTTGTGTTATGCATGTAATGTACAATATATAAATGTACGTATAAAATGACATTATATTATTAAAATTATATGTAAATATTTATTTATTTATTTATATTATACATATTATATTAAAAGGCTTTTTGGAATAATTTTGATGCTGATATAAAGCTATATTATAATATTTCAGTAACGGTTCTGAATAAATTTAAAAGAAAAGTCTAAACATAAAAATTTTTTTAATACAAAAATGTTGGAAATAATTACTGAAGTATTATTAATTCTATTTAACACTGATAAAGTTCCACAAATTTCTTATATTAAAATGTGTTCAGTAGACTCAACAGTTGAGTGAGTGCTTATAGTTAAGTGATACTGCTACGTATTTTTCTAGATCTAAAAATCTAATTGGATGATCTAGAGAAGTTCATAAATAATAGCGAGCATTCGCTCAACTATTGAATCTGCTAAACACAGCAATAAATACGCATGTATTACAGGTAGTAATGTATAGGCAGTAATTTGCAGCAGTGATTCGAAATAATCATTGATATTGCTCTATTAATTCCTAATAATATTCCCAGTAATATATCATGATGATTTATAATATTTCCTGTAATAGTTTCTGTGATATCTTGTAATATTTTCTATATCTTGTAATATTATTACGATTATCAGTAATGGTTCTATAATAATTCTGTGTAATCAGCAGTAATTTTTTTAAGGGGACTATTAAGTTACTATTCATTTGTAAAGTCTTTAAGAAGATCAAATGTTCAGAATGTAGAAGTTTCTGAAACTTTATAGAAGTATTCAAATGTAACAAATTCAGGAAATCATAAACAATATCAGAACAAGTTCAGGAAATCAAAAGCAATATCAGAACATCTTAGATAATATTATTGAGAATCATAGCATTTCTCACAGTTTAAGCTATTAGCGATTTTAAGAAAGATCACGATTACAGCTTCGAGTGATTTTGTTTTCGCTTATCTTACTGAATTTGTGACTAAAAGTCGAGAAATGAACTTCTTGCAACGTTTGTATTTCATCCATTTGCAAACAAGACGATAGTTCAAAAAGAGACAAATTATTATTCTTATGCAACAAAGACAAGAGATTTAGATTCCCATTTGATTATTTATTATATCGTATTAAACTATTGAAAAAAGTTATCTTAGAAATTGTTTTAGAAAAAGAAGATTTGAATAATAAAATTATAATTTTTTATTATTTATTAGAAGAGATAAGATCAACAACCATACATTTCATTTATTGCCCATTACATGCAAAATCTTTAACAAAGTATATAATAAATTTTTATCTTATAAGTAGAGTAAATATATTGTGCAAACAATATAATAAAATTAATAATACAAAACTAAGGAAAACCAAAAAAAAAGCAAAACTTTAATAAAATAAATTTAATAAAATATTATTTTTAATATATTCTATTACTATTATTTTATATTA